>NW_013668772.1:103734-114331 GCF_000517525.1 Limulus polyphemus
CTTCATTACCCATTCAAGCCGTCTCCAGCCATTATTAGTCTCAAAGTAGGTTCCTCGTCATCGAATTTTAATCCAGTATTTGCTAGACGCCCTTTATTCTTGTATATAAGTGCGCCAGACAATTAATCGGGGTAGAATTGCAGACAAACAGAGACGGACAATTGAGTCAAGCGCGGTAGTAAGTAAGTGCGTGAATCGTTCTTTGTGAATTATAACGTGTTTTTATAAAATTAGTTAAGTTAAATTGGCTGGGCAAATTCAGTGTATTGCAAAGTTGAACGAGAAAGAATAAACTAGTTTTATTTAAGAAAGGACTTGTGTCGCTAAAGTTTCATCGGAAAGAAATTATACGGGAAATTAACAAACGAACAAGAGACGTAACAATATTATGGAAAACAAGTGAAGTGCGTGCTGTTCATTTATCCTTGAATTTATCGTCAACAAGTCACAGACATCTACTGTAGAAGAATCCTAAGCCCAACAACAACACTGTATATATTTATACTATTAAGAAGTATAAATAAAAGCCTTTTTAATTGACAATTGGCGATCATACTATAACTATAACATCTGACACTCCTCATCTTCATTATCTTAGTGGGATAAGACAGTAGTTGATGTCATCCTACTTGAATACCTCTTCATCCGCCTTCAGAATCAAGCTACTTCAGCAGAGATTCATTAACATGTATACGACATGCTTTTATGCACACTTGGTCTGTTGTATCTCATATGTTAAATAACTGACCCATTGGATCACAATATTAGGTCCAATCCAGCTTGAGCCAGTGGGCTACTGTTCTGCTGGTACATACCCAAGTCACACCCAGTCTCCACTTTGGTTCATTAATTTCTTAACTATAGCACATTTTCTAACTTGGTAGCCTTTCCTAGCTGTTGATGTCAAACTCATGCTCGTCAACTAATGCAGACCTCAACCAATCCACATAGTGTGGAACATCTGCTGAACATGAGCATATTAAGTGAGCAATCTATTGATCCCTGTTACATTGCAGTATGCCATTATTACATAGGACAAGTGTTTATCCCAGTCAGTTCATCCAGAATTAACAAGTTTAGAAAGTGCGAGCTTGACGTTTTGCATCACCCTTTCCAACAACCTATCATATTGGGAAATCATAAGGAGAAAAACACGTCTTTCCAACACCCAAAACCTTACATAATTCAAGCTTGCTCCATTATCTGAATTGATCTCTTCAAGAGCTAAAAACTAAGGTATCCAGTGCTCTGCTGATTTGGCAAAATGTAGTGGTTAGTGCACTCGACTTTGCGTCGTGGGTTCGAATCTATCACCAAATATACTCACCCTTTTAGCCATTGAGACATTATAGTTTGATGGTAACTCCCACTATTTGTTTGTAAAGAGTAATCCAGGAGTTGGTAGTGGGTGGAGTTAACTAGCTGCTTTCCATTTAATCCATCACTTGAAAATTAGGGATGGCTAATGCAAATAGCCCTGGAGTATCTCTGCACAAAATTCGTAAACAAACAAGATAGTGCTCAGCTGTAGAATGAGCAGATGCATCAGCCAGTGGATAAGCAGTGACCCACTTTGTGAAATAATTGATGACCACTCTTATATATAGGCGTCCGTTATTCATGTCTGTATGTGAACCAGTGATATCCAGAGCTATTCTCTGTAAAGGAAAACGAATAATTATCTGCTGGGGTTTACCATGCATACATTGATTTTTCTCCTGGGTAACCCACATTATCTAGTATTCATACCAATTCTGAATGTCTTGACTTGAATGCAGCCATAACTGCCGTCAAACATTAGAAAAATTTCGCGTGACACCTTGGTGTCCTCTAGTATTTGTATTGTTATGTTTTTGGTCGTTTGTTAATTTTTCGTAGAAATTCTTTCCGAGACACTTCAGCGATACAAGTCTTTTCTTAAGTAAAACTAGTTTATTCTTTCTCAATTCAACTTTGCAATACACTTAATCTCCACAGTCACTTTAACTTAAACACACGCTATAATTCACAACGATTCACGCACTTTACTTACGGTCACTACCGCTCACTTGACTCGATCATCTGTCTCTTATATCTCCGTATCTGCTACTCCAGTTCCGATTAATTCTCTCGCTTTATTTGCCGCGCTTATATACAATAAGAGCGCGCGTCTTGCAAACGCTAGGATGTTCGTCAGGTTCCCCGATCCTTCTAGAATCTCATCACGTGTTACCAGGGTCACGTGACTTCCGCTGTCGTAACACTCCCTTTTGCTATAGAGTGGATTTTTATTTACTAATTTCTATTCCATGTTAAATCCAAAAACCTGCTAAATGTCTTAATGTCGAAATCAAGACACTCATTCAGCATTAATGAACTTCACAGGTACACTGTATTTTCAAATAATACTCTTCAGGATATTCACCACAGTTAAGTTTATCAATTTTCAACATCTAGCTCAAATTCCTTTGCTACAAACTCTTTTTATCTTATTTTCTGTTTTCTTATTGTCCCCCTCATTATTTATTACAGTTCTCTGTATGGTTGCTTCATTTATTTCAATTCACTTAAAACAACCATGAAGGGCTCTGTCTAATATTTAGAGCACACGTGCGCGTGTTTATATACCTATCCTATTATTATTATTACACTTCGTCAAGTAATCTAGTAGTTTTACTAAAGGGCTTCGGCTTTGTATGGAGAACATTGACAACTTTGGTGTTGTTAGTGGAAACTATTCTTGGTAGTGACAATAGTTTTACCTAGGGGGCTGTCAAACTTAATTCATTTTCATTTCAGGCTACGCGAAATAAATAGTTAATGGTAAGAATTCAGACATTTGAACTAAAAGTCTTTTTTACCATGATTATAAATTCGTGCTGTTATTATTGTACTCCAATACACACTCAAGATAGGCCAGACTCCCTCATTAGTTGTAGAACTGGCTTTTCATCCACAAAGATCGATGTTGGATGTTTGCTCCTTATAACATTAAAGCTTCTTATTTGATCAGAAACTCTGAATCGTTCGTCACAAAACTAAAATATCCCGAGCCAGGTGCTACATATTTCCGTCATCAAAGGATTTTTTTTTTTATTTTCTGCTTCAATGACAAATTTTCTCTTTCAGAGTCTTTATTATGACCAGATCAACAGTATAAACATGGAAAATACGCTTTCACCTGTTTTAGCTAATTTATTCATAGTCAGAATTGAAGAAATTGCAATTTCCACTTCACTCAATTCTCTTGTGATCTGGATCTGTTATGTAGACGACGTTTTGCAACCATTGAGAAAAGTGATAATATTGATAGTTTTCTTTCACACTTGAATGCACTCCACCAGAGGCGGATTTAGGGGAGTGGTTCTGGGCTTCCAGAAACCCCTTGTTACCCCCCCCCCCTCTTTTGACAAAATTATGTGGGGAAAAGATGATACAAAGTCGAAAGATATCATGTGGGGATTTCACAGCTTTCGTCACAATATATACACTTGGGTGGCTGTGACTGTAAAGAATTCGTGAAAACCGAGAATGCAGGGTAGGGTGTCATTCTCTGATAAAGAGGATAATCTTTAAGGTTCGATGCAACCCTCATCCATTGAAACGCACGTACGCCGTGAGGCTCATAACCACTCGTAAATATTTACGTGACGTGCAGGTGCTCTCGCATTTAATACAAGTGCTGAATTGGATTTAAAGTTTTCAAATATAGAATACAAACAAGGTGAGCTTTTATAAGAATTGTTTTAGATGTAAAGCTTCTGAGTTACTGTGACTTTTGGAGTTTCAGTTGTTTCTTAATGTGGATGTGATTTTCGTCATTATATCATTACCTAACAATGTAGGTCTAAACGTTAGGCTAGTGACTGAGTTAATGAGTTTACTGTAAATATAGGCCCTCGACAGCTATGTATGTTAGGCCTAATATAGAAGGTTATAATGTGTTGTCTATTTTTCTTGGAGAATTGTGAGAAAACCCTTCAGTGATTCGTGCCTAACGTGCATTTGCAATGTGATTGCATGCTTTGTTGCGAGCGACGTACTTGACTAAGATCGCGGTAGTCTGAGTAGGCCTCACTACGCCAACATATTGTTTGTGATAACGCTATACAAAGGAAGGCTAATAGGATAGGGCATTGCCTTTTATCGTATGTTAGGACAAAGTTGTGTGTTAATGAAAGCTCCATACATTTTGTTGTGCTAATTTTGGTATAGTAAGTAATCTTGCCTTGGCTATGTTGAGTTCAGAGGCATTGCAAACTTAGATGGGGAGAATTGGTGTGGGGAGAGATATTTTCCCATAGACTTCTGCCCTGCCACCTTCTCCATTATACCCACAAAAACTTGGCGTTTCACAAACATTAACACATAATATTTATCAGTGCCTCATTATATCATGTCAAAATTGTGCCCCCCCCCCACTTCTATGAAAACTTTAGTGGCACTGCACATAGAGGGATTAGTAATAGATTATTTAATTAATATGTCTATTGTGCACTGTTTGACAGAGATCCGCTAACTAGGGGAAAATCGCATATAATGGATTGTGATGCTGAATGAAGATTTCAAACAAACTGAAGGAACATTTCTATGGACGCTCCATGCATGAATTAGAAAAAACGTACAAGATGTCTCATCATAATAACAAAGCCACCACAGAATTTTTTCATTGCTATGGTTGAGGGTTCTGGGAAAACATTTCCACAGCTTATGAATGCTGAGACTTACTAAAGATTGAGAGAAAATAAAGAAATCTTAAAATCAGTCATCAAAACAGTTGAAATTTGTCGAAAGCAAAGAATTCAATTAAGAGATCATCGGGATAACTCATGTCATGTTGACGACGATTAGAACAATCCAGGCAATTTTCAAACGTTTCTAAGATTTCCTGCCGAGTCAGGTGATAAAATATTAGCTGAACATCTTGGTAAAAACAAACAGATAAAAAGCTGGAGAAGTCGGACATATCACTCAAGACTTATTCAGAATGCAACCAAGTGCTATGAAGAAGAAATAAGAGAAACTATATTAGAGTAAGTTCAAATGCTAAAGTATTTGCAGAAGAATGTATTAATACATCGACAGTTGAACAGATGTCAATAACTCTGAGGTTTGTTGATAACTAAGAGAACACATGTGAAGAGTTTATGGAGCTTGTAAAATGTGACAGTGGAATCAATGGTAGCACCTTAGCTTCCCACATTAAACATTGCCTTGTTAATAAGTACAAACTAAAGTTGGAGCACAAGTGTGGTCAATGTTATGACGGGACTTCCAATATGTCGTGTAAATGCAATGGTACTGCCACTCGCCTTGCTGAGAATAATCCAAAAGCAATACATTCTTGTATTCTGAGCATATCTTGAACCTTTGCCTAGTTAAATCTTACGATATTTTGGTCGTTTGCAATATGATGTTGACGACACAAGAAGTTTTCCGTTTTTTCAATCATAGCCCTAATTGCCATCAGTGTTTGGAGAATGAAATTGATCAATATTATGCAGAACTGGATGAAGACACTCCCTTCAGCAAAAGACACATGAAAGAGAGAAAGAAAAGACTTAAAATCGTCTGTCGTAAAAGGTGGATAGAAAGGCATGAAACATTTAAAACATTTGTTGAATTATCGGAAGTGCTTCACCAGGCTTTAAACTGCCTTGCAACATGCCAACCCTACCAACATACTAGAGAGATGATCAACATCGCGATAACTCCAAAGTCATTCATGCTTGGAAGCATGTCGAATTGGCAAAGCAAACAATAGACAAATATCGCACAAATATCACAAAGTGTAAGCACAGAAGAACCATGGATACAAAAATTATGTGTGAGGCAAAGTATGCATAACAACGCCACATTGTCTCATCCAGAAGAATATTACTACTGCACAATTTCAATTCCACTTCTAGAACACTGAGCTCTGAAGTACAGTACAGATTTTCAAAACTTCAGGAAATAGCTACCAATGCATTTGCCATTGTTCTGGGACACCTGTGTAAAGTGAAGTCCAGACGTATTTGAAGATAACAGGTTAGGTAAAACAATTGAGTAGCATCAAGATGATCGTATTAACAGCGCGGGTCTTGAATTAGAAGAGATTAAACAATGGAAAGATAAGCAAGTAGCTGAAAGTAAAAAAAAGACAAGCCAACCATGGCAGTCGGTTCATTAAGAGCATGTGATAGTGACATTTTTCTCAATGTTAAAGTTCTCTTAATACTTAACTGCACATTGCCAGTTACAAGTTACGAGTGCGAATGCTCATTTAGCAGCATGAAATGCATAAAATCCTATCTGTGGTTGCCCATTGGTCTGGAGAGATTAAATGGACTAGTGTTGATGACCATACACAGGGACATAAACATTTCTGTTGAAAAGATACTGCTTAAGTTTATAAGTATTCACAAACGGAGGCTGTCTAACTATCTTTTGCGAGTGACTTACTTAATGAGGAAATCTAGAAAATCGAACTGGTAGGAGATTCTTAAATATCAGAGTTCGTATTGGTGCTTGAAACTTTGAAAATCCATTGAAAACGAAAATCCATTTCAAAGGCCATTTAGGTCTTGAAAAGACAATATTTTGAAGGCAAATGCTTGAAATTTGTATTGTTGCGTCAGCGAGTCACATGACTACTGTGACGCCACGTTTCTAGAACTATCCTGTACTTTGGCGAATGCTCTAGTATTTACTAGATATAGGGTAGTCGGGTATATAAAAGAGGGTGACAACGTGACAGAATAATGTAATGTGTGTGTGAAGATAGTGAGTAATTGAACTGCAGTCAGAAGTATTGTTGACGTTCGTTGATATAGCGTTTGTTTTAGCGCGATTGTTGAAAATAAGTGTATCGTAAAGTTGTATTCGGAAAGAATAAACCAGTTTTATTAAGAAAGGACTTGTGTCGCTTAAGTTTCGTCGGAACGAAGTTACGGAAAGTTAATTAACAAACGGAGACGTAACAGTACGTATTACAAAGAAAAGTTATAACTTCACAGCAGGAATTCGATGACATAAAACAAAAAACATATATATTTTGTAAACGTAAATAGGCTTTAACTCTGCAGAAAAAGCAGTTAATGAGGTGAATCATGGGAAAAAAACCAGCTAACTTCGTTAGAAGGTTAGAGAAAAGTGTTTTAAGGCTTAATAAACTTTTACCTTGGAGCCTTATCATTCCATATATTAACATGTATATACACTAAAATATATGTTTGAAAATTGTTTTAAGGCTTAATAAACTTTTACCTTCAAGTCTTATCATTCCATATATTAACATGTATATACACTAAAATATATGTTTGAAAATTGTTTTAAGGCTTAATAAACTTTTACCTTTGAGCCTTATCGTTCCATATTTAACATGTATATACACTAAAATATATGTTTCAACATTAAAACGAATAACACTTTCTAGTCAAATTGAGAACTAATTTTTACCTTCTGTTCTTTTTCCCCAACCTGTGACGTAACACCTCGAAGCAGTGTGAAGTTCTTTGTCTCCAAAACTTATGTCAGGAATGCACACTGTGTTAATATTAGGTTTTTTACGGGCTGGAGTGGCCAACTGTAGAAGTGCGATGTCGTGAATTAGAGTGTTGTTATCGAAACCAGGATGAAGCACGATTTTGGCTATGTCAAATTCTTCATGCCGCCAGGGTTCGCTAATCGTAGATACGTCATATTCACCCAATCTTACTTTCAGAAAACGTACTGTTCGGCTGAAATAAAATGTAATAAATTTCTTTTACTACACGAAGTGGCGGAAGAGCAAACAGGGCTACTGCCCAGGCGCCCCGAGGCAAAAGGGGTCCCAAAAAGTTTAGGCTAGATACTGAATGTAAAAAAAGTGCTGTTTAAATAGGAAGAATTTTTAGAAAGGAAATGAGGTTTTAGAAAATGTTTCTTTTAAATTGGGAATGGTATGAAATTTTATTATAGTTATGAATAAATAATTTTTTCAAGCAAATTTATGCCGTTAAAATGAAATTATCAATTAAAAATGTACATATACAAAAAATGTAATTTAATTATAAACATACACATATCTGTAGATCAAGGTGTATATTTAACCGTGAGATAATGCTTGCCTTGTACAATTAAAATAATATACATGAAGGAGGCCTAATATTATTCACTGTCCTGGGGCCCCGATGCGTCTTAATTTGATACTGAGTCTACATGAAAGTATTAATCAAAACAGAAATCTCAGAACAATTTGTTATAAAACTTGAGTAAAATTTATTTGATAATTAAATACAGCTTATTAATAAGTTACTGTACAGTAACAGTTTTGTACAATATACCTGAAATTTCCTTCAAAGCATTCTTTTAAGCTAGGAAGGCAAATATATATATATATTACTTTGTTTTTGCACCCTTTTTGCTTGCTTATTTTATAACTTGTCTATTATTCATAAAATAAAATAATATATTTAAAAAAAAAAGGTGAAACAATAAGTACACTGATACGAAACCCCAGAGGCCGCTGTACCTTTTACGGCAGCCCTTAGTGCCATGTTTTGTAGAATAGTTATTTATATTGGTCTTTCTTTGACTAATTGAATAAACCTGTCAACTTCCAGTCTATTTTTCGAAACATAAAATAATTTACGAGTAAAAATAAAAGTTTGTTTCATGATTTCTTTTTTAAAAATAATTCAGGGAGTTGCCATTTTTTATATTGCAATAACAAACAAACAACATATGTAATTAATGACCAGAATAACGTCTATATACGTCTTTTGACATCAGAATAAATTAGATTTCAGTAAACGTTTAAGTATTTTAATCTTAATATTATATAATGTATGCTTTCTACAAGATACGCTTTATCTTACGTACATAAATCGTCTGTTAATAAGTTACAATTTACAGATATTGAAGTTAATTTATAGAGTTCACATTCACACACTTTATAGCATAAAAAAAAGCTATTAATGAATATAGAACAAACCAGGTGGTGCTGTGCAAACACTTGTACTGTGTGACACGAAAGCGTAATTTTTTCGCGAGAATTTTATGCGACATATCCTGGTTTAGAAAAATATAACTAACTGTTCTCCATTATCATCCCTATGTATTACACAATAAGTATCGTAATCACTGTTATTTTATCATCAGTTTTACCTCGATTGCGTCTATTTACTTTTTATAACGTATATTATTTCCTTGGTAAAACAAACTAAAAAAAACAATTTTGAACCGATTTAATGTCAATTTAATTTTTTATAAATACTGTTTGACAGTTTCTGATTTGACGTCAAAGGAATGAACTATTGGCACGATTAACACTAAAAGTTTATGAATTATTATATAAAAACTAAGTTTTTTAACCGTGTGATTTTTAAATGTATTTTCCAAACTATTTGTGTTTCAAATTGCTCATGAGTGCACAACTTTCTTTACTACATAGTCCATAATAACACATGGATCATAAAGAGACAGTGAGAGAGAGAGAGAGAAAGAGAAAAAAAACAAAAAACACTGTTAATACTGTATTTAATTCCACAATTTACTGCTGCATTTTCCTGTGTATCTTACATGAAAAATTTGTGATTTTTTTGGGTCAGTTATTTACCTTGCGTATTGCAAGAGGATGAAATATTATAGCATACTCAATCCTCTTATAAGCTATATTTTCAATGTTATGATTTATTTGTTTGCTATAAGAAACTGGTAATCACGATGTTGTAATTATCGAGAATATTCGCATGGTATGTGCCAGTAAGTGTACATTATAAATACAAGAATTAATAAAGCACTGAGTAACTGAGAAGTTAGCGAAATGTTCAGTGAGTAATTCAGATCAGCGTTTTTTATCGCGTTTGTTCAGTTACTCGATCGATTAGATGCGAAACTGTACAAATAAGTTTATTTGTAAGTTAGGTGTGTACCATTAGCGAGGAATTTTCGTTGAAATGTTATTTGTGAACTTAGGCCTACAACTTGTGTCAAAGTCAACTTAACCTGCAGCAAACATTATAGAAAAATATAAATATAATTCGTTATGTGGATTAGGTTGACATTATTTTTACCAAATAATCCAAAAGAATCCGCCCAACTGTTTACAATAATATCATTGGTAGTAAACAGTAAGTAAACAAGTACGTAACTTAAGAATTAATATTACGAACCCGTGCTACTTGTATGAAAAGCCTCAGTATTGTTTGCTTGAAGTTAAGCACAAAGCAACACAATGGGCTATCTGTGCTCTGCCCACCACAGAATCCGAAACCCGGATTCTAGCGTTGTAGGTCCGCAGACATACCGCTGTGCCACTGGGGTCGAAAAGCCTCAGTAATACTTCTGAATAAAAACTTAGATGTAACCTCAAGTATCTTTGTCTGAAGTTAATAAACTGTAAAAATTTGTTAATAGAGTTTACACTGAACAAGCATTCGTAGATAACTGACGAAAAAGGCCCATGGCACAAACTTGGGAGCTGGATCAGTCTTGAATTCTATATTTTAGGAACTTCAGATGCGTGTTTGTTTGTTATGGATTTCGCGCAAAGCGACACGAGGGCTATCTGCGCTAGCCGTCCCTAATTTAGCAGTGTAAGACTAGAGGGAAGGCAGTTAGTCATCACCACCCACCGCCAATTCTTGGGTTACTC
>NW_013668772.1:115286-123341 GCF_000517525.1 Limulus polyphemus
AGTATTATATTAAAATTTCTGGTTTTAATCTTTATATAAAATTTATTTAAGCAATCAAGTAATATTTTTAATGAAAATAAACCGCAGTGTGAAGCAGTTATGTGCATGCGCATGGCGCTATACAACAATGGCGGATAAGCAACCAGCGTGTAAGTACGTCGAAGCTGAAGATGGGGAAAAGCATTTTCAGCAATGCCTGAATAGTAAACGGCCCCTACAGTCAGTGGTGTGAGCGCTATGGACCCAACAACACAAGACCTTTTGTAAGGTCTGTAGGAAAGTGATTGACGTTGGGGGATGAGCAAAAGAGCCCTAAAAAAAAAGCAAAGCATTGCAATCAAATATTTAATGATGAAATACTTTTTTCAAGGGGACAGATCAACTGTGAAATGTAGGACAAGGTTAGAGTTCGAAAATGACGAAACGTTACGACAACTTTCGTCGTTGGATCTAGGCCAAGTTGCAATTGTTTCTAACCAGAAATCCTACCAATCAAGGTGTAAAAAACGTTAACGTTAGATCTGACTTTTCAATCTTTAAATCTAGTCAACATGGTCGAAACTCTGTTGTATCAAAGAAAGTGGCAGATGAAATATTTCGTGCCGAAATCTTATGGACTTTGCATAGTGCCAACAGACACTTTTTATACAAGGCACAAGAGGTGAACAACAAATTTTGCAGCTATGTTTCATGACACTGTTAATAGTGCAATATCTCAAAACTACAATTATGCTGAAACAAAATTGGCCCGGCATGGCCAGGTGGTTAGGGAGCTCGACTCGCAATCCCCATCCCACCAAACATGCTCGCCCTTTCAGCCGTGGGGGGCGTTATAATGTGACAGTCAATCCCACTATTCGTTGGTAAAAGAGTAGCCCTAGCTGCCTTCTCTCCAGTCTTACACTGCTAAATTAGGGACGAGTAGCGCAGATAGCCCTCGTGTAGTTTTGCGCGAAATTCAAAACAAACAAACTGAAACAAAATCGAGATATATGACAACCTATAATTTGGAACCTCATTTCTTTCATTGCTGAAGGAGAAGGTAAAAAATGAAGAGTATACGTTACTCTTAGACGAGAGCTTAAAAAAGAAGAACCAGTCTAAACAAGTGGACATTCACTTACGGTTTTGAAACGAATCAGAAAACTGTGTGTGTGTGTATACAAGATATTTTACCAGTGATGTTATTGATCATTCAGCATTAACAGACATCTCGGATTCTTTGATAAAAAAATATTGCTATAGTTACATTCGGAGATATCATTTACTTATCAATGGATGGTTCAAGTGTCAGTTGGAAACTTTACAACATGGTACAATAAAAAATTCAGAAGATTACAAATGCAAATTGATTACAACAAGAAAGTGTTTCAATAAGCCTAATAATAAATAAGAAGATAAATAGATAATTTCCCATTTACTCTATATATGTTTGAAGATTTAATGATAACCATACGTTACATATGTTTTTTGGTTCAAATTGTGTAAAATACAATTTCAAATATTTCCCCTATTTTATTAAACTTTGAATTATAAATATGTGAAAGTATGATATGGGGATTAAATGTTTATAGCTTTTTAAAGAAAAAGTTGTAAGTTCCTACAGTTACAGAATTATGATAAAACAGTAAATTATGTTTAAAGGGAAGTTCCTAGTAGATATATACATGTGTATATAATAATATGAAAGACTGATATTATATGTATTTTTTCTAGATTGCTGTCTTGTTATACTTATATAGATGGCTAGAAAACGTTCCAGTAATTCGACAAGCCTCGTCACGACTGGATCCTTATGAGAAGTACATCCAAGTTGTCCAAAAGAAGGAAGTAACTCATCCAAAAAACAAGTTTTTGAAATTATAAAAGAAGCCCTGAAGGACAGGACTATTAAGGCGAAATTGAATTTTATGCTTTTAGTTGCACAAGTGCAATAATTTCTACGTAAGTATCAAACTGATGACCCATTGATCCCCTTCCTTGCAACTGATTATCAAACTGGTGATCTATTGATCCCCCTTCCTTGCAACTGATGATCCATTGATCCCCTTCCTTGAAACTGATGGTCCATTGATCCCCTTCCTTGCAACTGATTTGTCAAATATGATGACAGACCTAATGACAAAGTTTGTTAAAAATGATCTAGTAAAAGGCAAGAGACTGAGTTCCATTCATATAATGAATATCGACTTGGATGACAATAGTGTGTTGAAATCTTACAGAAATGTGCACATTGTAATAATCAGTGAAAATATGATTAGCCTAGTTCACAGGAAGAAGAACATTTGTGACACAGATATCTTGGAATTTCGTATGGATTGTAGGAAAATGTTAGTGAAAGTTGTGAAAAACCTTCAAGGTAAATTTCCATTGAAATATGGAATTCTGGGGAACATGGACTGTTTGGATCCAAGAAAGATGGTAATGGAAGCAGACCCAGCTCAGAAGCATTTCAAGAGGGTTGTGAAAATACTGTTGGAAGCAGGTAGGGTGCAAGAACAAGATTGTGACAAGATCTTTTGACAGTACCAAGACTTCCTGCAGACTGTAGTGAAGGGAAACCAATTTGCCTTCAAGGAGTATAACCCAACTGTGAGGCTAGACAATTTCCTCCATGTACAGCTTGCGGCAAGTGACTATTGTGACCTCGGGTCAGTCACGAAAAAGTTGTGTTTGTCACGCGGCCAAACTTCTGTGGAGCAGACGATGAATGATAATCTCTCCACTGTAGGACTCGTTGCACTACGTATTGTGGTGGAACACAATCAAGACCGTTCGAGGTGTTTTGAATGCGAAGATTGACATGTCTCTGGAGCTCTCTTGTAAGTCAGCAAAGCAGTAATATTATGCCTACTTGGCAGAAAAACAAAACGAGACCCAGAAAAAGTGAGAAAACGGAAAAGAGAAGAAGAAAGGGGAGAGATTCTGAAGAAAAAAACGAAAGAAATTGGATGATGAAATGGAAAACTAGAAAACATTTATAAGTACTGGAACAGTGAATTGCGAAAAGACATGATTTAATTGACATGATAACATTGCCACACTTTTTTGAGAACTTTTGTATTATATTACAGATGTTCAATGTAAAGACAATCCTTGCTTAAATGTTCTTTAATTACTTGATAGGAATTTCTTCAAGCAAAAGTGCATGAAATTGATATTGTAGGCTCTGGAAAAGTCCTTAACAGACGATTTCTTGCAAGTATGCAACATGTTACAAAAATAGTTCAGCTCTCTATTGTGACCTAATGTCCCCACTAGAGATGCACTAATACTCACTTGAAAATAAGAACTAATTTTTTTTCAAAGCCGTTTTTTATTGTGATCGGGATTTTAAAATGTTTTTAGTATAGCCTAAACTTATTATTAATGAGTGCCTACCCAATACAGACACTTTGCTAATCATCGCCTAGAAATTTAGCCCTGAAAAAACAATTACAAAGAAAAGAAATAATTCGTCAGGGCTTTGCTCCTTGGCCTCAAGCCATGGAGGCTTTATGTTTGCCCAGTGCAAATTCGACCCCTTTGGCTTTCCCTGCTTAATCTTAGCATGGAGCTGTAATTTACAGATCCCTGATCTTAGAATTGCCAGTATTAAGTCCTTTTCTAATGAGAAAAATTAATTGTAGTAATGAGAAGGTTCAGCAAATGTTAGTTGCTTTCTTCGTGTCCCCTTGAGATATATGAAGGTTTACTCGGTAAATTCGTAATATTAAACGTAATCCCCGTGTCCCCAATTTCACAAAAGCGTGGAGCTTCAGGGGGCTTCGCTGGTGGACCGCAGGTCTCCCTGTAAGAAACTGCCGCTGCTGAATCCTAAATCCGCCCATGCGCTCCGCCCTAACACCATGTTTATATTTGCAAATGAAGTCGATGGAAAAAATTTCCTTTTTAAATATTTGGTTTGTTTTAAATTTCACGCTAAGCTACACAAGGGCTATCTGCACTAATTGTTCCCAATTTAGCAGTGATAGACTAGAGGGAAGGCAGCTAATCAACACCACCCAATGCCAACTCTAGGGTTACTCTTTTATTAACTAATTGTGGGATTGACTGTCACATTAAAACACACCCACGGCTGAAAGGGCGAGCATGTTCGATTACGGAGATTCGAACCCGTGACCCTCGGATTGCGAATCAAGTGATTTAACCCTCTTTTTTAAATGTTTGGATTGAAAAAGTGAAAATGTATTTCATACTACTCTCTTTCCTAAAACACACATCCGGGAGTTTATATTCATTGTAATTATTTCTATGATACTATACAAAAAGTAGGGATTATCAAGAACTTCTTTCAAACAGCTACTGATCAGTGAGTCTGAAGGGTTATGACGCTAAAACCCATGGTGGGCACAGCACAAATAGCCCATTGTGTAAATTTGCACTAAAAACAAACAGTGAAATAGTTAGAATTATTTGCTCTTCTCATCAGGTTTTTTCAACAGAGATAAATGTCTTAAAACCACAACTTAAATTACAAAACAAGTATCCTCTCACAGTCATAAATAAAATGTTGTCATCCCTAGAAAATTAATCACGACCTGAAGATGCAATCAAAGATAAAAAAAATATTATGTTTTACTGTATATTCCCAGGCTTTCACTTGCTATCCAAAAACCTTGGTTCAAAACAACTAAAAAATAAGATATAAATTTCGATGAGAAATTTTCCTTCATACCAGCAAGAAAATTAGGTCAAATTGTATTGCGCAAATCTATTTACAAGGACACTTCAGGTTCCTTGTTTTAAATTACATCTAAAGAGTGTGGTAATTAATACGTTGGAGAAACCAGTCGACATCATGGTTCAAAACACGCACTCTTTTCTTTTCTTTTGGCAGTGAAAATAACATAAATAGAAGAAAAATCAGATCAGCTCTATTTAAAACAAAACTAGCATTAAGCAGTATTCAGGTGTAAAATTATATTTCATTTTCCCCTATTTAGCATATTTGATTTATTTTTACATTGTTCCCGTAGCAATGTCATATCACTCTACAGCTAACCCATTGCACCAAAGAAAACAATTATGGGTTTCAATTGATATAAAAATGTAATTTAGACACATGTACACAAAAATAGTTTACAAAGAAAAACATAAGTACAGTTGATTTTTACAATTCTTCGCACCATAATTTTAAAAATGCGTTATTTTATAACTATTATGACGGTTTTGTTCCATCATTCAGGAGGATGCTAGGTGAATTTAGCGAAACATAGTGTTTTTTAAACTCAAAAGTTTTAAAAGCCTATTACTTCTTTTACCCTTAAATAAAACTTTAAACTATTATTAAGTGTGTGCTTTTTTATTTAACCTTTTCATACTTGCAAATACAGAAAACTAAGAAACGCATCATTTTAAATTTCTATGCTATTATATTTTTTATACATCACAAATTGATTGTCCATAGCCAAAAAGGATAAATAACGTGAAATTTCTATTACTTCCACAAGCGTTTATTATATAGGGAGCATAAATTATTTTGTACTAGCGCATAGCCCGTTAAATATGACGGGGCAAGTACTACCACCCCAACCCCATAGTATACCCTAACATTTCATAGTTAATTATAAATTTTGAGGAATCAAGCTTGACCAACAAAGAGGCAGAAAAGTACAGTCCAGACAACCAAAGGGCGGTAAATTCTGTTTTGAGCCAATCAAAATTAAGATCATTCATGAAATGAATTCGTGGCGTATTTTATAGTAATAATTGGTAAAAATCAGTTAGATTAACAACTTGTAATATATGGAAAAGCCAGTGCGTTTTGGTAACACTGCGTTCGAACAATGGTTTTTGTCATGTTGCTTAGCAACAAAAGTATAACCTAATATTATTGTTAGTTCATGTACTGAAAGTATAAACAAACAAAACTGGAAAAATATTTGTTGATTTCTTAGTTTAGTCTCCGTTGATTAAAAGAGGTTTGTTTTATATTAAAAACGTTGGTGATACAGCAGAAAATAGCTTAATTCAGAAACGATTTAAGTTTAAAATTGAATCGATATTTTTACTTTCATGATAAATTTTATACACTTGGCTCTAGAAAAGGTGACTCTCACACTATGTCTTTACTTTAGGCTTATTATACCAACACTCACTACACTTATAAGGTTTCACGGACCCCTTGCACCCCCGTCACTAAAATCGTAATGGGCAGACAGTCGTCGAACTATCCCATCTGGATAAATGCTTTTTTGGCTTTTATGAATCATCCTATCTCTAGAAATCAGGCGTGATGTGACACACACTGGCTGTTATATGGATTACATGGTATTACACAATAATTCACACTTCTAGTATGACAAAGAAATATTAAATGAAAATATGTCTCGTTATTTCTTTATATGCAAAATAATTCAATGTGGTGTCATCATCTGGAATGTACCTGTACTTATTTTGTTGTGAAATTATTTTACCCAGAAGAGTGTGTAATTAAAAGAAAATGTGTCAGTCAGTCCGAGTTACCTTACATGGAAACCCAATATTCCTATTGGCTAATTCTACAGTGGTACTTTTACGTTTATACGAGTACAAAATTACATTACATTAACATTAGCTTTAAAGACAATTACTTCAGTAACATATACAAACATTAAGTTACTTATTTACTTTCCATAGTTTATAATTAAAAATAATACAATACCATTACATCTTAATTCTAAAAATCGACAATTGGGTCTAACGTTTACATATTTCGTACGTACCACAACTTATTCATTTCCGATACTCTACAGTTAACAAATTGCACGAAGGGAAATAATTACAGGTTTCAGATGATATAAAAACGTGATTTAGACACATAAGCTTACACAAAATGTACAAAAACAAAACAACAATACATGGTGACAGTTGATGTTTACATTTCTTGATAATATAATTTTAAAAGTTCACTATTTTATAACTATTATATGTATTCAACTACGCTTTGCTAATACTTTAGGGAAGAGTAAAACAGAGTTGATTCAATTATGGAAGGAAAACGAAAAATAAGTGAACTAGCGACAAAGGACGACAGTCGATATTTACACTTCTTGATACCATAATATTAAAAATTCACTATTTTACAATGCCACTTCATCAAGAGTTCGATCAAGAAAAATCTCAAGATCTCAGTCAAGGACGGCGATTATCCACAATGACAAGGTGTTTATAAAAACGCTATAGTAAAAGCCCGTGAAAATTAACGGGACTAAAACTATTCCGTATAAAACTGGAAATACACAATATAAAATGTCTTTTCCCAGGAACATGCAACATATTGCTCCTGAATCCACTAAATATAACTGAGCAAACATGCTAAATATTGGTGCCTTTCAATAAAAGATTAAAACATACGATGAGCATGTGATTGCATACACACCTATTCTTCTTCTGAGAAACAGTCGTCCTTTTCCCTACAGATAATTGGTATCTTAAGTCTGTTTTAACAAAGGCTTTTTCGTAATAATTCCCAAGCTAATATTTGACATATTTTTCATAAGTGTTGATATGGTGCGAGTGCACTTCTGTGTCTTAGATCAGAGAAGCCTTTCCCGGCTTTCCTATGCGGATCCTACCTAGTTCGACGTTATAATTATGTGGTGTGACACACATTACGCCATGCCTGATCTGGTCCTGGGAACTCCCTCCTTGACAGGCTTTTATATAGCAGAAAAAGTGCCGAGGTTTAGGAGCTATTTACGCCTATGTTAGCGATTAAATTCAACTCAAATGGGAACTGGCAATTAAATGAGGAAGTGTTATAGAAGAAAAAGTGGAATTGTACTCGTGTAGCTCACGGAATTCGGAGAAATCGCGCGTTACAGACAGACTGGCCGATCGACACTTGGTATTTATATATATATATATATTGATGTTATGTACAGAAATATATTTCGTTTAGTCATTAAATGTGTTTACACTTCTTTACTTAAAATCTAAATACAACCCCATATTCTGTTATTATGTAATGGATTTATCTATTTAAAACATATACCCGTCTCATATCTATATAAATATAATAGTACTGTCTGTTGTATGCTCATGTAACTACCGTATTTGACGGCATATAGG
>NW_013668772.1:123670-128230 GCF_000517525.1 Limulus polyphemus
ATCAGTACAGCATTCTAACTACGAAATAAGAAATAGGAAATTTGCATAGGCCAGACGCAGTGGAATTTTCAGCATCCTGTTAAAGGATGGAAGGTCTATCTCTTAAAAGTACGAACGCTTGTCCCTTCTGAAACAAGGTTTCGTCACGTCGTTTTATCTTTACTGTGAAACTTGATATAGCGACCAACTTGTGTCAACAACTCGAAAAATGCACGGCCAATCAGTGAGCGAAGATAGAGATAGAGGCAAATTACAAGCACCCCCGCATGGATCTAATGAACCTCCATACCAATTTTGGTGAAGATCCATCAACATCCTGTGAAGTAGTTACATAGCCATATAACAGACAGTACTATTATATAGATAATAATGCCACATATATGAAAACAATGTTTCAGTAGTCAAATCATGTTGGTACACATATTGTATGTAAAGCACAAGTTTATCCCCTTAGTAATATTTATGGTACACTCTCTTTCTTTCAATGTTGATTTTCCACACACACACAAATGGTTTCCAGGTCATACAGAACTCTCATTCTCCTTATCAGTGTGATCATCACTATTATGCTTATACAATACAGTCAAACAAGAAAATTAAGAGTTTGCAGAAACATATAAGAAACAAAAAGTATCTATGTAATGCATTTTCCAATTATACATACAGAAATATCTGATTCTATATTACTTTATACATATACATAAGGTTATTAATCTTGCACTATTTTTAAGCAAGTAAGCATAAAAATGTTGCATACTATTTGTTGAATCGTATTATTAAAAAGCCTTAATGTTTCAAGCATTTTACAGAGAAAGCTATATATGTATACGAAAGTCCTAATTTCAGAAACAGTAACTCAATTTACATTCAGGTAAAGGGTGCGTAAAATGTCATTCAAATAACAAAAATACATTTCATGTAATTTTATAACTTTAAAGAATAGATTATAGGTCAACAAAAATGGTAACCATTTATTTAAGGTGCCATAAATCAGCAAAACCAGTTTCAATGACATTTTTAATACAAATTAGTAGTCCAAGATGCTGCACTCATCTAGTTACACTGTCCGAGTTTGTTTTCATTAGTCACAGCGTTTTTATAAAAGATTGAGTAGTTTTTCTTATACACAGTTATATTAATGTCACATTGTTCAAAGAACATTAAATCAACAACAGTACTTGAAGCCAACAGTATATATATATATATATATATATACTAATTACTTGTATTTGTAATTATCAGGATTCTGAGTAACTATAAGTTGAACTAAACCATTAATAATAATCTTCACAAGTGAAGCAATCATATTAACAAATAACATATGAATTTATTGATAATCAACCTGTTAATTCCAGTTCACCATCTTAACATTTACATTTGTAACCAACTTTGTCCTTCACCAAGCAAATACCTAAATCCATACTTTTATATGAACATGGATTTCATAATTTCTTGGAAATATAAATAATAAGTTCCCAAATAAAAATTAAAATTGCTACTCTGGAAATAAGCAGGTCTAAACAACTGTATTAGTTAACATCATATTTATTATGTGCTTGAGACATTAATAGATAGAATATGTCTTGTTGAACTTCAATATATATATATATTTTCTTTGTACTGTAATAACCCCAGATTTTAATTTGTTAACATAATAACAAGATATTAACATTGAATAACAATAATCACATCAAAAAATATTTGACACTGTAACAGAAAATCTATAATGTATTACTACTGTTATATTGAGCTAGTTACTTATAGTCCCTTTTCAATTCAAAATAACATGGCTCAGATCAGTACCAGTATTTGTATATTATCAATCAAAATATTACTACATACGTTTATCAGTGCAAACAATTTTAGTTTGTACTTGTACATTGAGCAAAGGTTGGTTTGAAACTAATCATGTGAGGTTCTAAAATCTAAAAAATAAGTCTACTAGAATATCTGCTACATGGAACTTACTTTAAAAATAACAACTCAAAGCAGATTTTTACAGATGTTCCTAAATTGAACAGAATTTTGAGCCTTCAACAAATATAATTACTTTCCAAAGGTTTTTTTACACCTTAACATTTCTGTTTTCTATACATATAATCTAAAAATAATCTTTTTTAAATAATAAAATATATATTCATATAAGGCATATTTTAAAAATTATTCAAACTTTGTTACTAACTACAATGCAAGTTATCCAATATCTTTTGAACAGCCCTATTAATATTATACATGGTTATTTGTTACAAATTTACAAAAAAAGTCTTTTTCTCCCTTCTTCAACTTGAAAATAACATTCTACTAGTGGTTTCAATGCTATGCTCAGTCTAGTCTTAATTTCTGGCCAAGGTTCATTCACCATTTCCATTAGAGCTGTTTCTGCTGAGGTGCAAGAGTTTGAATTCCACTCTCTGTTGTACTGCAACAATGCTAGTAATATTGCTTTGCTTTGAAGAAACTCTGATGCAGGTAACTGTCTAGGTAGTTCAGAAGCACACAATTTTCCACTGATAACATCTTGAATAAACGTCAGCAACTGAAGCTCATGTTGATGCATCATGAAAAGGAGTTTCTGGCGCTGGGGACACTTGGAAGTTAATAACTGACTTGGAGTGTTAAGCTTCAAAACATATATTTTGTTTGTACTATAATAACCCCAGATTTTATATTTGTTATCATAATAACAAAATCCTATAGGAACATCTTCACTTAAATCTAATTCATGTAAAAGCTCACCAGAATCCATGTCATAAACAGATAGCACTGATGACCATACTATACAAAATAACCACCCACATAAACTAAAGCAGTCCTTTATGTCTTCCAAAAGAACTTGGTTCTTTAAATAAATGTTCACTTTTCCACAATTGTCTCCAGAGGAATTCAACAAAACTAGTTCATTTTTTGATGTCAGCAAACATATCCTATCATTTATTTTATCACTTGCCACCCATACAACCGAGGTGTTAATTCTTGTTATAATGTTCAAATTACTTTTAAAAAAATCTATTATGTCCAGGACACATGTATGGTTGCCACTCCAAAGGTTATCTCCATAAACATTCAACAATTGCAGTTTGGAAGAAGAGTTCATCACAAAAAAACAACCAGAAGGCACTGGGTTGCATAGAAAAATAAATAATGTGTCTAATGATTCATGGATTTCAAATATACTTGGTGATTTCATGAGGACTTGTGTGTATTTTGACAAGTCTTCATTAAGACTATTTCTGGTAATAGTGGTTAAACTTTGTTTACATAACAAAAAAGTTGTATGCCCTCTCTTTGTTTGTTTGCTTTCACACCACAATAACTCGCCTCGGGTTTGACATAACCATGCACATTCAATGTTAACTTCTTCAAATTTCACAGAAGAATGCACCAGATCATCTTTCATATGCTGTTGTGATTTAATAAGATACCCAATACAAGTCTGTTGCCATTCAACAGTACTAATTAGGTAAGTTAAAACATGAATTCTTCCACTTTGCAAAATCACAATGACAGTTGGTGGTTTACTATTACAGAAAAATACATACACCTTTTCTTTTGAAGGTATAAAAAGTTCAAATGTTCTTTTGATAACTGTCCACTGTGAGATCATAAAAAACAACAAATATGCATTGTCAACTGTTCTACAAACAAGATGGCCAGGGAAAATCCAGGTTTTTGATCCAGAACTACACTGATCTTCATGACTAATTTCATATAAAGTAAACATCCTGCCGTTTTTGTTTATAAAGTGTAAAATGTATACTTCTTGTATGCATAAATTCTGCAATATTGTTATGGTTACCACTTGATATAACTTACTTGAGCTAGAGTTTGCTAACTAAATTATTAAAGTGGCAGTCAGTACCTTAGACCTTAAAATGTTTTATTTTACTAATTAACACTGAATAACAATAATCACATCTAAAAAAATATTTGACACTATATAAAATTAACAAGTAAACCTATACTGGATTTTCTACTGTTACTGTTACACTGATCTAGTTACTAAAGTTATTGTCCCTTTTCAATTCAATCTCACACAGATCAGATCAGTACTTGTATTTCAAATATTTGTAATAATTAGGATTTTGAGTAAATGAAATTAAAGTAAACCATTAATAATCACATCCTTCTTCGCGGTTCATTAAATAATTTACAGGTTTAACACAAGTGAAGCAATCGTATCAGCAAATAACACGTGAATTTATCGTTAGTCAGCCTATTATTGCTAATTCTAATTCAATGACTTAACAATTACATTTATAACCAAGTACATCCTTCACTAAGCAAGTATCTAAACCCTTACTTTCATATAAACATAATTTCATTATATCTTACAATATGACCTGCACGTGTCAGCAGCTACTTTTGCATTAATTCAATGTAACTTTTAATTCAAAAATATTAAACAGCCACACATCATGTGACCCTTTGTACACAAGGAAGACTTTTGAGCGCCCTCTTTCAAGTTCCCTATTGTTATCGAAAATCGAACTGGTGTGTTTTAGTGTTTTACACTCACAAAAAAAAAGAAACCTATCATTCTATAGGTATTTGAAGAACTTG
>NW_013668772.1:128461-130359 GCF_000517525.1 Limulus polyphemus
AGCAGACACTGGGCAGCTTGTACATAATTTAATAAGTATAGTTGTTTAAACATTTGTTTAACAACAAGTAAAAGCTTTGAATGATCTATTATTTCATTGGGGTGTGTGTCTGTGAGCCAGACTAGTTTCGAATAATTCCACTCCTTATCAGTGACCCTGGACACTACCACCAATGAAATAACAGACCAGACCAAACTTTTTTTAAAAAACATTTGCATTTTGTGCAATGAATCAAATGCATTAAAAAGCAGGATGTCAAAAAATCTCAACATAAGCTTAGAAATAATGACAGCACAAATTTTAATTCGTTACTTTTTAACAAATGTGTATGTGTGTGTGTATATATGCATTATATAGTAGGCCTCCTTCGGCCAGGTTTGACCATGGATGAGCATCCGTCCATTGTTTGATATGAACGGATGTAAGCCTGGGCATTCTGATATGGGGGACAGGCTGTTGCCCACGCAACTTGGTGTATATGTATGTGTGTGTGTGTGTAACGATATCATTACAACTTTTAAAGTGTAAAACAACATTTTCTGTCTCGACGTAAATAGCATGTAATAAGTTTCCAGGTAAAAATTAACATTGTCACTCTGAAAATAGGCAGATCTAAACAATTTTATTACCCGATGTCATATTTATTATGTGCTTCAGACATTACTTGATAATTTCACGAATGTTATAAATATTTAGTGCCAAGAACAGTGAATATGTTTTATGAAGAAACTGTGGCTCTACATACTGAAGCACTCCGTTATATCTTCAACATTCCAACAGCTGAAATTTAGATAGTGAGAAGAGACTGGAGCGAATAAGGGAACGCTTCTATAGGGTTGGGTGCCGGAGATCTGTAGAGAATTGATGTAAAACATATGAACTATGCTGGGAGCGAAAAGGTCTACGAAAGAAACAATTATTGTGTTGGAGCACCACTTGAGAGATTTGCTGTCGATATGCTTAGTCCCCTGCCACAGAGTAGCTGTGGAAATAAATACTTCATTGTTTTGATGAACTATATCATGAAATGGACAGAAGCATATGCTTTTTTCCAACCAGGAAGCAGAAACTCTTGCAAGGAAATTTGTCGATGAATTCATTTCAAGATTTGGGGCGCCTATGGAACTTCACTCATATCAGGGATGAAACTTTGAATCAATGTTGTTTGCGGAAATGTGTTAGATCATTGGAATGAAATGTAGAGAAATACAATCCCAAATTGTTAAATCAATTAGCATTAATGTGAAAGAATATCAGAAAACATGGGATCAAGATCTTCCAGTGCTACTTATGATTTATCGAACAGCAATACATGAAGCTATAGCCTACACATCATCATCATTTATGCTTGGGAGGTAACTCGGACATTTCATACAGAATATGTAGAGGGGTTAAGGAATACCATCGATGTCATATATGACTTTATCGGGGAAGGACTTAATTCACATAGTGATAAAATGAAAAGCTGCTATGGTGCTGTTACGTCTCCGTTCGTTAGTTGATTTTCCATAACTTCGTTCCGACTAAACTTTAGCGACACAAGTCCTTACTTAATAAAACTGGTTTATTCTTTCCGAATACAACTTTACGATACACTTAATTTCAACAGTCGCGCTATAACAAACGCTATATCTCACGTGGCCAACAATATTTTGTCTGCATACATTCAATTACTCATTACACTCATTGTCCCGTCACGTTGTGACCATCTTATATATACCAGGTAACCCCCAATCTAGTAAATGCTAGGGCATTCACGAAGGAACAGGATATTTCTAGAAAACGTGGCGTGACACTAGTCACGTGACCTCGCTGACGCAGCACTGCCCTCCTTAGTATTGTTCGTCCCGAACAATAACCACAATAACAATAAACCAATAACAATAACTTAAAATGTA
>NW_013668772.1:131389-139101 GCF_000517525.1 Limulus polyphemus
TCTCTCTTCTTGTTTATTTCTCGTTCTTCTTGTTTCTTTTCTTTTTCCTCTAACAACTGTTGTAATTTCTCTTCTCGTTTTTCTTGTTTCTTTTGCTGTTCTTGTATTGCTGCCATCAAGTCTGCTATGCTGAAGTTTGATTTGCCGCTTCTCGTTTCCATTTTTTTATCCCACTTCTGACACCAATTTGTTACGTCTCCGTTCGTTATTTGATTTTCCGTAACTTCGTTCCGACGAAACTTTAGCGACACAAGTCCTTACTTAATAAAACTGGTTTATTCTTTCCGAATACAACTTTACGATACACTTAATTTCAACAGTCGCGCTATAACAAACGCTATATCTCACGTGGCCAACAATATTTTGTCCACATACATTCAATTACTCATTACACTCATTGTCCCATCACGTTGTGACCATCTTATATATACCAGACTACCCCCAATCTAGTAAATGCTAGGGCATTCACGAAGGAACAGGATATTTCTAGAAAACGTGGCGTGACACTAGTCACGTGAACTCGCTGACGCAACAGTGCTAATGCTGATAATACCGAATTCTATCGAGGTAACATGCATGGCTGTACATTTCTCGCCACAAGAAAGGATGAATTTCAAAGTTAAGGAGGTGTTGAGAATAACAACATGCTGTATTGAAAAGAATCCAGAATGATAGGCTTTTCAAGTTATAGGTCATCTACTGCGATCATCTTTGAAAGTACATTGGTGAGAAAAAATCCAAATGAATAACTCCAAGAAAGAACTTGTCAGTAGAAACTCAAATTGCTAAGGAGCCCAAGGCTCCTGTCGAAGCCACTTGCAGATGATCAACAAGGATAGAGCCACCATTGGATTCACTTGACCATCTACTTCGGAAGAAACCTCCCAGCAGCAGGACAGCTTATGACTACAAGGGACAAGAGGCCACCCTATCTTTATATCATGGGTCTCGGAAGAGAAAAACCACTATTTTAAAGTCAGTATTTAAATTAATAGTACCGTTAGCAAGTAAATTTCAGTTAATGTGAAAACGTTAGTGGTGAACGAAAGTCTACAATTGGGTACAAGTGATACTGATAATAGCCTGTAGCAAGATGTAAGGAAGACATAAACTAATTTGTTATCGTTACATGAAATGGACTTCGTATTGTTTTCACCAAGTAATCTAAAATAACCTTCCAAATGTAAGAAAAACATACGGCAACATATTAGAAGTATTGATCTTGAATATTAATTTCTATCATACCTGTAGATTTTTCAAAACCACGTGTCATTTGCTATTGCTTTGCACGTTAGATATGTTATGATCCAGCGTTTTTACTTCCACACCAGTATGCCACAAGAGTCGGATAATATTGGAATTTCAACGTTATTTTTGGTTGTTCGCAGTCGTGTTTGACAATAATAGAAAGTATGCTCTTGCTACCTTTATAATCAATGAAATTTCGTTAACTATGTGAATTTAAATTAAATTAAAAACACATTTCCATAAAATGTAGAGTACTGGGCAATATGCAGAAATTGGGAAAATACATGGGAAAATATGCAATCGTATAATCATGATTTTCTGAAAGGTCTGAATATAGAGTTGGGTACGTTATATTAAAGCTATTTAGATAAGGCAAATCAGCAAGTCAAGTAAAAATCACATCCGATATAATGTCGTGGTGGAATGGCATTTACCAGAATGGCCTGGCACAGCCTAGTGCTTAAGGTACTCGACTCGCAATCTGGAGGTCATGGGTTCGAATCCCCGACACCGAACATGTTTGTTCTTTCAGCTGTGGAAGCGTTATAATGTGACGGTTAATCTCATTTTTCGTTGGTAAAAGAGCATCCCAAGAGTTGGTGATGGGTGGTGTTGACTAGCTGACTTACTTCTAGTCTGTCACTGTTAAATTAAGGATGGCTAGTGCAGGTAGAGCTCGTGTAGGTTTACGCGAAATTCAAAACAAACCAAACCAATTTATTAGAGATACATCTTGGCTTTGTTTGACATTTGTAGGTAGTGTGATGCCACTGAAAATTCGGGCTGCTACAATTTTGAAATTGGTTAATCGTTTTCATAAAATTGAATCGAATTAAATAATCGTCGGCCACTTTGAGGCCAACATTTGAAAACATAACGGAGATATAGAAACTGTCGAAACTAAGAAGTAGAGACAATTTGGTGAGTATACTGTACCCTTTTCTAGAAACAGTATGTATGCATGGATTTGTTCTTGATTTAGAGGATCAGTATTTGTTGTATTACGTGAATGGCTGTTAAAATAACAATCCAGCGTGCACAACTCACACCTGTTGTAAGTAGCATGACACGTAAGAATTACTGTAATTACTCAATATAATTTAATATTTTATCATTTAAAGGTTTGTTTGTGTATTCACGGATAAACTTTTTCATTCAAACAAAATTGCCCCCCGGTGGGACAGTGGTAAGTCTATGTACTTACAAAACTAAAATCAGGGATCTATTACGTGGTATATATATATTACAGATATCCCAATGTGGTTTTGCTCTTTAAAAAACAAACAAATCAAACAAAATTATTTTTTCTATTTCTGAATAGAAACGATTACAGATTTTATAATTTTGAAATCGATTTACATAGGAATTCAAATCGGATTCGAGTATCTGCGTAATCGTCACAATGGTGAAAATTGGTTGGTTTTGGGAAAGGTTTGTAATAGCACTTCTGATGCAAAATAGTCATACACTCAGACCATAAAGATGTGCTCAGATCATAGATTTAAACTTTCGAAAACAATTATATCTCTTGTAATTAATGGCATTGGAAAACAAAGGAATACAGATTAACTTGGGGCAGCAGGACCATCCAGAAAGAGACTTCTAACAAGCTATATCCCAGTTATGGTCAAGTTTGGTATCCTAGGAAATGGTATGCAATATTATCAAAAACTATTTTGTCTGAAAACAAGGTCATCTGGGTATGGATTCACCAAGATAAGGCTTCTAATCATATCTTCCATTCAACCATCTCATACATTTAAAAGCTGGAGACTGAAACGGGTATTCATGTTGTTCCTTATGAAGACATATAGGTAAATTGAGAAACTGTTGTTTTCGTACACCAGATGTTTTATGAAAGCCTATAGGAAGTAGTATTATGCTTTGGACATGACAGCATTATGGTGGAGCCTCTACACTGAAGGGCTATTGTCAAGATGTACAGTTGTCAGTTAGAGCATGACTGGTCATGGCAACGTATAGTATAAAGACACTGTGAGTCTCCAAAATGTTTTGACATAATGTTACCCACCTCTCTGGTGTGACAGTCTAGTAATTTTCCTAAACAGTGTGAGAACAAAAATACTAAGTCTGTAATTCACTCACTACATTTTACAAATATATTTCTCACATATTATCAAATATTACTGGTGACTCAAATTCTCATTGTCTAATGTTACAAATATATTTATCTGAACTTTAATTTACTTATTGGTTATTCAATTTCTAAATCAAATGCTCCAATAACTCTGTTTACCATACAGAATTATTTTCGTATTAGTCTTGCCATTTATGTGGAGTTTCTTGTTTATTCTTATACATAAAAAACCTGCCAAAAATTTACTGTAGTCCAATCAAACCTCGTGAATAAGTCTTCTTCTCAAACTTGCAACATATAATTACAGTAGCATGTAATAAATCTTTACAAGCAAAGTAATCGCTCTTAAAATACCTTTAGCTTTGTTCTTTCATTGGCGAGTTTTTTTAAATTATCTAGTGAAAAAAATTCAAATTCCCAGTTCGTATAAACAATAACAAATTAGTTTATTTCTCTCTTCACGTTTATACACGCTTGAACACCATGGTAACTTTTTGGTAACGTTTGCAAATTACGCTTAATGCCCTACATTAATGAAAAAAAAATCAACTTACTTGTACAAAATAACTCAATATGCACTATAGCTAACACAGATACAAAAACGCAATCGCACAGAATGATTCCCTTTAAAAGCTAGTAACAACTTTTTATCTCCTTAACTATCTTCTTGATTCTTTGCTGACCTCGTATTTATAATCTATCATCGAATGTGCTAGAAAATTTGACGTCAAACCACCTACAATTTTCTAGGTCTACCTGATCTTAACATCATCACTACGACCCCCATCTCTCTCTACCTAGCCCCCAGTGACACAGCGGTGTATGTCTGCGGGCTTACAACGCTAGAAACCCGGTTTCGATACCCGTGGTGGGCAGAGCATAAATAGCCCATTGTATAACTTTGTGCTTCGTTCCTAACAATCTCTCTACC
This sequence comes from Limulus polyphemus, assembly GCF_000517525.1. Lineage (NCBI taxonomy): Eukaryota > Metazoa > Arthropoda > Merostomata > Xiphosura > Limulidae > Limulus > Limulus polyphemus. The sequence continues at coordinate 135,667 of NW_013668772.1, forward strand.
CAACAAACAAATTACAACATGAAAAATAACTTATAAAACGGTTTCCTTCCTGGATTTTGAAGTCTCTTGAACAGTCTTAATAAAACACTACATTGTTTAGTTGCCAACTGTTTTTAGTGGTATTCTCGTCCTGTGTAGATGGCTTAATAAATTCATTGGCAGCTCCATCCTTGTTAGCTCTCTGGAAGTAATCTCGATAGGAACTCCGGACTCTTCCGCCTGTTGAGGTTCTGTTGATAAGTTTTTCTTTGGAGATTAGCCATTATCTTACCTAAGTAACTGCACAGGCGATCACGGTAGATGACCTTTGGCTTGAATTATCTATCCTCCAAACACCTACTTAAACCATTGGGAATTATTGGTTGTGGTAACATGTTACAGAAAAAGTTTCAAAATACAAGTATATCTAAAGTCTTCATTGCATCATTCCCTCTTTTTTTTCTGATATTTGGGACCATTACCAAATTGAATCGAACTATTGTAGCTGTAGAACCAATGACAATTAGCGCACTGCGTAGTTTTCACCATGAACGAATTTCCCTCAAATAATATTTTTTTTATTTGGGATACTTCGAGTATTTCCAGCTAAACTTCAACTCATAAATCCAACTAATTCTAGTTTTCTTGGTGCCTCATTAACTATATATTGTTCCTTTGTTTTGGTTGAGCTGTCTCTTTGGCTTAATAACAGTTGTTAATTTTTTGCAGTCTTGGCTGTAATGGACAGTTTCCCCATACTTATAGCATTTAGCTCTTTCTGGTATCCTTTGAGAGGGGCTTTTATTCCATATGGTTCTGGTAATGTATCTCTTCAAGTTACACTTAAAAATATATTTTCTTGTGGTTTATTTCCTCTGTTCTGTTTAACTAGTTGTCTAACTAGTATTTATAGTTCTTTTACACTTCGATAGGGAGAATTGATGTTTCAATACTACAGGATAAAATATTCCCATAATTTCTAGATGGCACCATTAGTAGTTTATCTGCAACTTTGATAGATTCAAGTTTCATTACCAAGTGCAGAGGTTTATTTAAAGTTGTACACGTACTTTGCTTCAGCCTAATTTTCACATCCTCGTCTGTTATGGCGTCTACAAATTGGTCACATGCCAATGAATGAATCATTTTACGAGAAGCATCCAGGTAAGATAATTGGGTAAGCCTTTTCAAATCTTCTGCAAGTTAGCTATGATCTCTTCTTTTCTCCGTACCCCAGACTGTAACTTTACTCTGGATACTTTTTCTGCTTAAACCATTCCTGACCTGTAGGATAATGTAGCTACCAATACTTAATAATTGTTACAGCTCCCTTCTGGAAAGTTACTTAATGTTCTCAAAGCTGGTCCTTTGGGCAGCAAGATGGATGGCTTGTTGTTCACTATTCCAGCTATTCTCTCTGGAAATGGTTTTGAATTAAGCTTGGTGTGCCTCCTGTGACACCTTCCTATCGTAATCTGTTGGTTTCTCAATTGGCCAATATTGAATTTTTCAGTTAAATTCTGGAACTTGACTTGGTAGATTCATGGTCTGAGTAGTCTAGGATGATCCTTCAGTGACGAATAGCACAGCAGTAATGATAATAGGTGTAGACCAAATAAACTCTTCTATTCCATATTTAGTAGATGATATTTCTGGTTGGAATTCTTGAGCTTATGCAGAAAGAGATGTATCTGATTTACTCTTTGCATTTAATTATTCGTTTTCCAGGTGTTTTATTCTATCACTGACATTCTTTTATACTTCGTTGACGTTTTTTTATACCATATTAATATTTTCCTAGCTTTGTCACTACAACCTTGGTACACTTCTTCAATTTGGTTCTTACAGCTTCTTTAAACTTCTCTGATGTACTTTTACATTTCTTTAAATTTGTTGTTGTAATCCCTTTGTATGTCCCCAATGGCTTCTTCCATCAGATTCATTTTCGATTTTAATTATTCTTTAAATAGTACGTTTCTTTTAATTTTTTCTCTGATAAATTTCTGTCACTTTCTTTCTGGTCTTCTTTTAAGTCTTTTTTTAATTTTTCTCTTCCTTTATTCCTATTTTCTGTCTAGTTCTTCCTGGTCTTCTTTTAATTTTCTACCCCTTTCCTCTAAATCTTGTCATAATTATTTCATCATCTCAAGCTATGCTTCACTCTTAATCTTTGACCTCGTGGTCGCCATCTTCACAGTTGAATTAAAAATCAAGTATATTCAAAGGTCTATTTTATTTTCATTTAAATAATGCAGCTTCTGATATTAATGATGTAAAATCGTTCTTTTGTTGATGGTTTCTTTTAAATCATCTGGTGAAAATTATTCAAAGTACAGTACATGTAAAAAAAATAACTAATTAGTTTGTTCTCCCTTCATGTTTTCTTCATGCTTGAACACTTTGGTATGTTTTATGCCACGTTTACAAATGATGCTAACTGCACTATACTAATGTAATAAATCAACTTGCTGGTACAAAGTAATTCAATATGTGCTGTGGATTTCATTGTTGAATTTCGCGTAAAGCTACTTGAGGGCTATGAGCTTCAGCTGTCCCTAATTTAAAAGTGATAGACTAGATGGAAAGTAACTAGAAAACACCAACCACCGCCAACTATGGGGATACTCTTTTACCAAAGATAACCGTGATTGACTGTCGCATTATAACGCTATTATATTTTTATCTAAGAAAATTAAGATGTTTCGGTCTCTATTTTTCCATAAGGATGTAAATGTTGATAATTTTGCGTTTAGTTTTAACTATTTTAAAATTAAAATTAATTGTAAGCTGTGTGTTTATTGTTGCGTCAGCGAGATCACGTGACTATTCTCACGCCCTCTGCTTTCTAGAACTATCCTGTACCTTGGCGAATGCTCTAGCATTTACTAGATATAGGGTAGTCTGGTATATAAAAGAGGGTGACAACGTGACATAATAATGTGTGTGTAGATAGTGAGTAATTGAACTGCAGTCAGAAGTATTGTTGACGTTCGTTGATATAGCGTTTGTTATAGAGCGACTGTTGAAAATAAGTGTATCGTAAAGTTGTATTCGGAAAGAATAAACCAGTTTTATTAAGTAAGGACTTGTGTCGCTAAAGTTTCGTCGGAACGAAGTTACGGAAAGTTAACTAACAAACGGAGACGTAACAAATTGGTGTCAGAAGTGGGATAAAAAATGGAAACGAGAAGCGGCAAATCAAACTACAGCCATAGCAGACTTAATGGCAGCAATACAAGAACAGCAAAAGAAACAAGAAGAACGAGAAATTAAACAAGAAGTGAAATTACAGCAGTTGTTGGAGGAAAAAGAAAGAAACAAGAAGAACGAGAAATTAAACAAGAAGTGAAACTACAGCAGTTGTTGGAGGAAAAAGAAAGAAACAAGAAGAACGAGAAAAGAAACAAGAAGAACAAGAAGAGAAATTACAGCAGTTGTTAGAGGAAAAAGAAAGAA
>NW_013668773.1:0-2567 GCF_000517525.1 Limulus polyphemus
ATATTTCGTTCGTTGACAACACTAAATCATTTCAAAACGTTCTTCTATTTTTTTTAAGAACAATAGTTCTTCAATTACAAATACTTTTAAATGATAAGTTGTTTTTTTACCAATTAATTCTATATAACTGTAGAAATTTTATCTTATTTATTGAAGTCCGAAAATTTACTTGCCTACTAGATAGCTATCTGCAGACAGAAACACAGAAACAGACTATCCTATGACATCTCTATTCTGGTATCTCCGTGACTTTTCTGGGGCTCTACCTAAACAACCACAGCATCAACAGCTAAATTAACGGTGATCATAAAATTATTTGCTATAGACTTAAATAGCATACACTATAATTATTTTGGTATAAATGAGAAAGAATACTTCATATAACTCCTAAAATAATTGTCTTTAAATAATTTGATGATAGAAGACGTTCTTATGGTTCAGTTTTGGTTTTCGTTATGATATCAGAATAGTTTGTTTGGTGCGTAATGTCCATTCACTTGAAGAGTCTGGTGTTTCGTGTTCTTTAACTGCATGCTTTCATTTGCTTGTTAACGAATGGGAATATCCAAGTTCGGCATGTCCTTGTGGTGTAGTGAATGTGTATTAAATTTTACTTTACAGTTGTATGCAATACTATTGGAAAAAAAATTATTTAGTTGATGCTATTGCCATCTAGCATTAATTACGTGAACTAACCTATATATAAGATATTTTTGGTTTTTCACCTACTGAACAACATCAAGTGCAGATTTTTGGGCTACTCTTATCTGATCAACAGCGGGACTTAACTGCCACTCTTATAGAGCATACACAGTAACAAATTGCGGAGCAAATTTATACTGCAACTGGTCGCGAACCATGAATCCTCAGATTCACAGTCTGGACCTTCTAGCCAGTAGGTAACGCCCAGTCTCGTATGAAATGAATATTTGACACAGTCTTTATTTTCATTATATTGCATCTCGACATTTCAGAGAATTTTTTATCAGCTAATGAGACATACGAACGGTAATGATTGTTAAGATTTTTTAGGAATTTCGCGCAAAGCTAATTTGGCAGAGAAAGACTAGAGGGGAGGCAGTTAGTCATCACCACCCACTGCCCAACTCTTGGGCCACTCTTTTACCAACGAATAGTTGGATTGACCGTCACATTATAACGCCCTCATGGCTGATAAAGCGAGCATGTTTAGTGGGATGGGGGATTTAAACCCGCGAAACGCAGATTGCGAGTCAAGAGTCCAAACCACCTGACCATGCCAGGCCTCGAATATTGATGAATAGGGGCGGAATATTTATAGACGATGTTTTATTTTTGTTTCGTTTTTACTCTACTTATTTAACAATCAACCCTGACTTCAGAAAGTACAAGACTAATATATTAGTTCATCTATAAATTGAAATTTACGTAGTAGCATATTTACATAGAAACAACTTTTTATCATATACAAATAAACTTTAATTATAACTACATATTTTATGCCATAAAAGGAACGATGTTTTACACACACACACGACGAAATTGTGCACTTTATACAAGAAAAGGGTTATCTCATTACACGGATGGGAGGGTGGAATATTATTACTCTCTCTCAATATATATAATATTATTTACTCAAAATATCAGACCATAGCTTTTCATAGTTACTTGTTGTCCATCATCTTTATTATATAATTTGCTATATAAAGTTTCAGTAGATCCTGTAACACTAAATTAAATTTCTGTATTTGGTTCACTGAACAGTTTAGCATTATTACATGGAATAGAATGAGCCGTTTTCTGCCAAAGGCGAAGGGAAATATTGCGTTTTTGTTGAATATATAACCTTTGTGTTTGTCAAGGTGATAATTCAAACTGCGTTTAGTTCGACCTGCGTATTTCTTGTTGCACTCGGGTATATTTTCACATACAAGTTTTTAATACAAGATATCTACTTTATCTTTTCTACTAGGAAATATGGTTTTACTTCTATTGATTAGTTTGAAAACAGATATAATCATATTTTGTTCGCGACGTTACGTGCATGTACTACAGTTTTCTGTAGTGGCAGTATTTCCATCAGCGTTTCTTTTCCCAAGAGCATCTTTAAAATGTATGACATTTATTTTACTCCATTTTCGTATTTGAATTCAATCGATTTGAGCATGTCATCATTGTATCCAGCATATTTATGGTACTCAGTATCATAATCTCGCTATATCAAAAAATGTGTAATCCACAAAACTGCACCAAAGCTCAGGCTTAAAATTAGTTTGTCAAGCGCAGTACTTTCATATTTTACCATATAAAAATCACGAAACGGCACCAAAGCTCAGATTTAAAATTAGTATTGTCAAGCACAGTATTTTCACATTTTGCCATATAAAAATTACAAAACTGCACCAAATGTCAGGCTTAAAATTAGAATTTTAAGCATAGTACTGTTACGCCTCCAGTCGTTAATTGATCTTCCGTAACTTCGTTCCGACTGAAATTTCAGCGACACAAGTCTTTACTTAATAAAACTGGTTTATTCTTTCGGAATATAACTTTACCGATACACTTATTTTCAACAGTCGCTCTATAAC
>NW_013668773.1:3520-8075 GCF_000517525.1 Limulus polyphemus
CTTAACAATTTTTATTGAATTAAATAATACACCAAAGAATATAGACTAACTACTTGCAAAAAGTAGACAAATTCACGTATTTCTAAAATTTTTCCTGGCTTTCTAACTATGCCACAAGAGCCGTTAGAATTTATCCAAGCTAGTCGTTTACTTTTCCACGCAAACGATGTTGCTACTCAGAGCAAAATTCACGGTTATCTGTTCAAAACACAATGTTATACAATACGCCAATTCATAGATGAAAACATTTACTTTCTATTTGTTATAAATAATATATAATGAAACGTATGTGATAACTATTAACCAATTGTGAAAGAGAGGATGTGACAGGTGGGTGTGGCGGGAGGGTCTGATTTTCTCTTTGATAGCTCTGTAAACAAAACAAAATTGAAGGCCATACAAATTATGGTCTGTTTGAGCAACAATAATTTCATAGAGAGCATTTTACGCTTAATTTCGTACATTTTTGAGGGGTGATAGATAAAATAGGGATGATGACATGCTAAGACAAAATTCGTCAGGTGTGTTACACTAGTAGAAATTCAGGATTTTTTTAATATATTTCCTTTTAGAATTAAGAATTTAAAACTTGTATACTATTAAAATATGGATTATTAGCTAAGATTTTATGCTATTCTAATTGGTATAACATAAACAAAAAGTAGTTTAATAAAATTTTGAATGTAAGACACTAAAACCCTGTGTCATGCGCAGTAAAGGGTACCCGTGCCGATGAACACAAAACTGCACCAAAGCTCAGGTTTAAAATTAGTATTGTCAAGCATAGTACTTTCAGATTTTACCATATAAAGATCACAAAACTGCACCAAAGGTCAGGCTTAAAATTAGTATTGTCAAGCATAGTACGTTCATATTTCACCATTTACAGATCACAAAAGAGTGGGAAAAGAGGGAATTCATAGCGTTTGCTTTTATAATTAACTTTGAAGAAAGAGTTTTCAACATGCGACCGAATTAGATTGATGACACGTGTCTCTTCTACCAAAACTTAAATTAACCTTTTTGGAAATTATTTAATAACTTGTTCTCTTAATGGGATAGGGAACAAAGAGACTACTTCAGGTAATACTAACATATTAGTAGGTATAAATTATTTGTTCTAAGCCAACGAATTCAATCTACTCTTTTGCAGTGTATTTATTATTACTAGGTAAGTACGAAAAGCTTTTTGGAGTTTATTTCACAACATTAGATTATCTACACGCTGATGGAATACCAAAACCTTTTTTTTATCATTCATTACAGTCCAAACCTTTAATCCAAAAACAAGGTATGTTTATTTTGTTCATTTTGATTTCTACCATTTGAATCTTCTATCTTGTGTTCTTTTGCATAACTGGGCAGAAATAAAGAAAGTTCAGGGACGTGAAAACAGTTTATTCCTGATGAATTACCTTGCTTGAGATGATGAGTGGAAGCTGCCATCTTTCTTACAGTGTTTCCCTTTTAGCTTTCTGCTAATTTACTTGAAATAAGTGGCAGGTTGAATACGTTATGGTAAATTTCTGTATTTGGAGATTTTTACTTATTACAAAACACCTCATTTTGTTTATCAGTGCTGAGGTACGACTTGTTGCGGGTCTCTTTCTAGATGCTCCGTGTACCCCAAGATGACCCACATTATTTTGTTTTTCAGTCCAATTAAATATAAAGAATAGCCCATTCAGGAAACCCTAAATTCTGAACATATTTTTATATGTGAGTGTAAGATATTTGCATTGGAAAGAATAGTTTCTTACATTACACAAGAATAATCAATTTGTGACGATATCGACCAACCTACGTGACGCCAAACAATGTCAAATATTGTTTTGATACATTTCATTCCACCACGACTTTTTATAGGCTGTAATTATCATGTGACTTACTGATTTGCATATAGAAATATTTTTAGTAAACATATTAAGTTTTTCCGGTGTTATTTATTCTACATGCTTATATCTCACTACAAATATAACGCTACTTTGGCTTAACAATAAATAGTCAGGGATATAAAAGATAGAACTTGAAAAATAATATTGAGATAACAAAATATAATGTTCTCCGTATTGTACAAGATGAAGCAGGAATGTTTCCCTCCACTTTGTTCAGTTCATCTTCTGCATACAAAATGTCTTAGTGACGAATAGTTGAAGATTTCCTTTACGTGTTGTAAAAAGAACAAAACTTTGTTTCTGATGTTTATAATACGTCTCTAACATACATAAAAATATCAATAATCACCTTAAGATATTTTCCTAAATTGACTAGCGAAAGAGCTGCTTGATTTGGATTAGTGATATTAGCAATGGTATATATCATTTGACCTTTACTAATGTCAAATATTAAATGTAAAACTTTCGCTTTGTGGGAAAAGGAAGAAGCGGATGCTACAATATTCTGATGTTTTTATGACACACGTGAAATATAACAGATATATGTCGGTGTTTTAGATGTTGTTCTCCTTCAGAATCATAAACTTGATAAGAAATACGTTTATAATCTAAGTCTAAAAAAATACAAACAGTCAGAGATAAGTGTGCACTATAACTGTTAACAGTATAAAAACAGCTCACTGTGCTACTGAGTACTATACTGATAACCAGCGAAATGCCACTCAACGTTCTAATATCCATTCTCTTCGATACTTCCCAAACCGATTATCTATTTCTAATCTGTAGACGTTTTCAAGCCACGAAAATATAGGGCACGCTATACTGTGGACGCTGTTTTTCTTGTTTCGCTTTGCAATCCCTGAGCAAAACCCTTTCTATGACTTGTTAAATTCAAAGCCTTCATATCGTAAGCAGAAAATATTTTGCTAATTTCGATTTCTTACATATGAATCTTGTATATTACACCCTATTGTGTGATTGTGCAGAAATAAATAAACTTCAATAAAGTGAAAAATTGTCTATTCCTCATGAGTCATCTTGTTTGAGATGTTGAGTTGATGGTGCCATCTTTTTATGCCCATTTATTTGAAATAAATTGCATATACAGAAGATTGAGTACGTTATATTAAATCGATCTTGTAGCCTCATCACGTCGCTATAGTCCACGTCACCACATCCAATTATGCTACACCTAACGACAACAACTTTCTAACCTAGTTTATATAGCAAGAGTCTTGGTCGTAAGGTTGCCATATCCCAAGCACACCATTCCACCCTGTTTGCTTTATATAATCCATCCAGAAACGAGGATTATGGTTTCACAGCGGCTGCTTCAACAGTTCAATCATACAGAAATCCATAGGCTATGTATCCTACGAATTTACCGATATGTCTTTATATATAATAGCATGAAAAAGTTGTTTTTTTTCAAACTGCTTGAGGTGTGAGACGGTTCAACTGATATTTCTTGGAAACAACTTATGCACACTTTATTTTTGCCGCTTTTTCAAACGAAGATACCTGTTAATTATATTGCTTACTGTTGCCTTGGATATTTGAAAGGCTTGTAACCACTAACCTTTATGTTCGTGGATGCTCTCTTGTTACAAGACATTGCACTTTGATTATCACTGCTTGGGTACGAGCTTTTTATACTTCTCTTTCTGAATGGTCCTGGTTCCCAAAAGTTATCTATGTTTTTTCTTATTTTATTCTACGATGCCATTACGTACAGGGAATATCCTTCCCTTGGAAATTATGAGTCGCTGATCAGGACACATCTTTATGGCCTGAGGGTATTACTATTTTGCGTTAGAAAGAGCTTTTACTTACCCTTCTCAAAAGAGATCCATTCTGGTGATATCACACTACCTACTAAACACCAATTAATGTCAAAATGATGTTCTGATACATGCCGTTTCACAGCAATTTTATATCGGCTGTCACCCAACTCTAGGATATGGATATTCAAAGTCGTTTTTGTATAACATATTCAATCCTGGTGTTTTGTTTAATTTTTCACGTATTTTTAAAATAGAACTTTGTTTAATAACTTCTCTGGAGCACTGATTCGTAAAGAAAAACTTTTAAAATTAGATTTTTGCAATGTAATTTACTCTACACGTATATCTCTCTCAACAGATATGCTCTATACTTTGTGACTTAACAATGTCTAATATAAAATATAAAACTTGTAAAAGTTAAAAACTTTAACAGAATATTGAGAAAACGAATTATAATACTTTCAGTATTGAAGAAGATGAAGTGTTTTCCTCTAGTTTGTTTAATTGAACATCTTTTCCATAAAGAATATCCTTAATACGAATAGTAGAAAGTTTCCTTAATGTCTTTGAAAAAGAAAACTCGGCCATATTCTGGAACAAAGCTTAAAACAAGTAAAGAAAAAACTTCTCCAAAAAAAAGGAAATAAATTTATGGATGGCTAATATTAATCCTTAAAAAAAAGCAAACAAGATAGTAGGGATGGCATTTACATCATCCCTATATGCCATCCCTACTATCTTGTTTGCACTGTTTTTGAAGGATTGATATTAGCTATCCCTACATTTACTTCCTTTTTTGAAAAGTTTTTTCTTTTGCTTGTTTTTTATGCAATTTTTCAATAGACATGGGAAGGTTGTATTTATAACCAAGTTCTG
>NW_013668773.1:9075-36072 GCF_000517525.1 Limulus polyphemus
AGTCGCTCTTTTACCAACGTTTTAACAACGAACGTTAACTTCAACAATACTTCCTGACTGCAGTTCAATTACTCACTACCTACACACATTGTTGTCACGTTGTGAGCGTCTTATATATACATGTATATACCAGAGAAACATATACCTAGTAAATGCTAGGGCATTCACGAAGGAACAAGATAGTTCTAGAAACGTGGCGTGACACTAGTCACGTGACCTCGCTGACGCAACAATACTATTCGATGAACAATCCGAGCCATCCCTACATAGGCAGTGATACCGCCTACATGATACCACTATCATGCCTAAGGTGTCTGATATTTATAACACTGTTTTGGTGAAAGGGGAGAAATTTACAAACGTTTATAACATACATAAAAATATTCTTAAGATATATAATCTATAAACTAACATTAAACTTACTGTTTCATTTGAATTGCTTTTACCAGAAGTTATACGTGATCGACAATCTTTGAGCTTTAGTGTATACATATATGTGGAATGTATAGATTAATACTAATCGTGTTTATAACCTATGTTTTAACAAAACCCAAACAGTCATAAATAAATGTGCACGTAAGAAATATCACTCAGTGTTCTGTTATTTATTCTGTTTTATACTTCACAAACCAACTCTATATTTCTAATCTGTAGCCGCTTCTCAAAAGATATAAATATTGGGTTGAGCATGAACTATCGCTAAATGTGCTCGGACTATGAATCTTAGGGTTCATGGTTTGTTGCCCGTTGCAAACTTTAATACTATGAGTGTTCTCTAAGAATGACGGTTAAATCTTACCATTCGATCTGATAAGAGTAGCTTAAGAGTTGGCGTGCTGTGCTCTAGCTGTCTTCTCTCAGAAAAATTAGAAAAGACTATGTTCAGATAATCCTTTGTTTACCTTTCCGCAAAACTTCTGAACTAAACAAACATGAAAATAAACTTATAGCTTAATGCAGGCTTCAATCACAATTACATTCTCCAGCTTCGTTTTTCAAAAGAAAAAATCCATTTATGTCACAAACTTATTTGGTATAACAGCGAGTATTATCATTAATCTTCTAGGTACCATGAAACATTGTTTTTCATTGTAAGTCAGCTATAATATTAAATCGCCATATTAAAATTAAAATCTGTTTATTTCTGTTTTATTTCTTTATTATAGAGTATTCGTATAATCTGGCAGTCTTTTTCAAAAGTATTGTTGATGTTTCATCAAGCATTTAAAAATTCCCTTTTTATTGTCTTACAGTGTTAAACCTTTCTCTATACTCACTTCTGTTTGTTTTTGTTGTTTTAGTTTTTCTTATTATTGTAATGGCCTCAAAAAAAAAAGAGTGCTAAGATAATTTAAGTTCATATCAGCAAGTTAAGTTTGAATGGGTAACAAAATTTTAGGTTTAGTAACCAAGTTGAAAATGCTACTATATCCACAACATTGCCATGTAGTGTTAGTTTCTCAAAGAAACTTAAACATTTTTGCTTCTTTGTTTGTATTAAGCACAAAGCTACACAATTAGCCATCTGTTCTTGCCAAGCGCGGGTCTTGAAACCCGATTTTTAGCATTATAAGCCTTCAGACTTACTCTTGAGCTACCGAGGAGAAATTGAATATTCTAGATGTTCACATCTGAAAAAAACTCTCTTCTGCCAGAATGAAAAATAACTACCAAACGTGTTGCTTGCATTATCTCTAACATCGGTTTGGTATAGTAATAAGGTCATCAGAAGAAATAACTCTTGTTCAAAGATCAAATCACGAGCGCTTCTTGAAGTCTGAGACAACTGGTTTTAATTGTTAGGTCCAGTTACAATTGAGTTTGTTTATCTTTTTCTAATGTCAACATTTGATTAAGTGATGTTAAGAGGCTTAGCTTGGTCATAGGCTGTTATCGGTAGGACAGCTCGAATTATCCGAACAATTTAGCCTAGCGAATCTAAGCCAGAGTATCAAAGAACGATAAGATGTGCAGCTACGATCCGTTTATGAAAGAAAGTTTGGTTAAATAATTGTTTACTTTTTCTTTACGAAAAATGATTGAATGTAAGATATGTTTTGTTTAAATTTACTAAAAAATATATAATACTATAAACTAACCACGCTAACGTATGAAATAAAACACAGAGCTATGAAACACTTACTATCAATCAAACAGTACTTGAACGGATATGATAAAAAGCTTGGAGGTAAAATATCTCCATTAATGGTAACGAACCTTTAAACAAAAGTAATTTCTCTTTGTAGAATTAGTATCATGGTTTTTAGTTTCAAAAGCTGCAGCAGGTTTTTGCTTTTAATTCATCTACTTCTTTTCCGAACTTTTGATAAAGTAGTTTCCCCCCCTTCCCATCTTTTATTATTATTATTTGGTGTGTTAAATAATGTACTGTTATTGAAATGTTCACTATAATACTTCTCCACCCTCTACCTCTACTCTTCATGTGTTAGTTCTGCTTCTGCGAAATAGAGAAAATTAAGAGCTGTCTGAGGGCGTTGAGTACTGTCGCTAATAGCAACAGTATGACGTAACTAGCATGTTTGTTGGCGTATTTGAACAAGAGAATGTTGTCATTCTAAGAACTTAAGAATGAAAGTAAAGTAGAATTTATAACAATTCGTCAACCACACTATATGGGTTATATCTAATGCCGACGAGGACTTTCGCTCAGTACTTCAACTCGTCAGGCCAATTGGGATACCGTAAGCACAGTATTAGGTGAGACGCTACTAATATTATCAAATTTGGTAAACAACAACTATTTTGTTTGTTTTTTAGAACAAAGATACATTGGGCCATCTGCTATGTCCACCGCAGGGAATCGAACCTCGGAGTTTAGCATTGTAAGTCCGTAGACTTACCACTGTCTCATTGAGGGACAACAACAACAACTGTTATGGTGTGAAGTGTAATTTTTTATCAATTTTATATGAGTAATTGACAAATCCGAATTAGGGTAAAGATTAATAACACAATATTATATATATATATATTATGTTACACACACAATTGACAAAACCAAAATTTACTGAAAAGAAAAGACTATGCAATAGTTTATTTACTTAACTTAAGACACCCCTATATCATTTCCCGTTTGCTTATATTTAAGTTCATCATGCCCGAAATAATTCTCTTGGTCATCCAAAACGCCCCAAGCCGCTCTTAACATGTTCTTTTATTTTAGTGGATGAATAAATGACATATAGCCAGGTATTTAGGGTGCTCGACTCGCAGTCTGCGGGTCGCGGATTCGAATCTCCGTCCCACCAAATATGCACGCCCTTTCAGCCGTGGGGGGCGTTATAATGTACTGTCAATCCCACTATTCGTTGTTAAAAGAGTAGCCCAAGAGTTGGCGATGGGTGGTGATGACTAGCTGCCTTCCCTCTAGTCTTACACTGCTAAAATAGAGATGGCTAGCGCAGATAACCTCGTGTAGCTTTGTGCGAAATTCAAAAGCAAACAAACAAACAATACACGGCAAGTGAGGTTGGAAGTAACCAAAACTGAGTCTAGTACCAAACAAGCCATGGTGGAGTCTTGAAATTTGCCTTTTTGTTGCTGTTATTTCCCTTCCTGACCAGACTCATTGAAGCATTTTTTTTTTTATCTTCAACTGAGGAGTAGGATATTTATTTCATCTCATGGTCTTCGTGATTTTATTCTCGCTGGTTATATAGTTGTAGCAATTAGATGGTCCACATTCCACTGCCTTGATAAAAACATTATAAATTTGAAAAAGAAGACTTGAACCTTGTATTTTTTTCTGGTTCAACTTCCAAACTAAGTCCTGATGTTAGTTTTGTTTCCGGTGCTGTACTTGATTTCACAGTGGATCTGCGATGACAAATAGTAATGATGTCTCAACATGGATAATGGTATTTTAAATACCGATTTCCACTTTCTTACCAACTTCGCTAGCAAATTTTTGTTTTAGTTTTCTTCTCAAACAAGAAAAATCTACACAATCTATGTTATTGTCGTTGTTGTTTTTCAAACCTCAGCATACAACAAATTTCTGTGCCCCACCGTTGTTCTGGTCTCAGTCGATGAGATGCAGTCTCTCACATCAGTGTGATAGCATAGGTCATTATTCTGTGACTACTTTTATAAAAAGATCAGAAAATATATTTCATCTCTCAAAATAAGATTTTTGTGAACACATCTCTGAATTCGTCCAGCTTACATCACCATCAAATACACTCAGTTTTTAAGCAGGTTAGTTGTTTGCGTTCCTTGGATTCGTAATACTCATACCACTATAAATAGCTGGCTTCTCAGCTCGTTCACACCATTTCCAGTAATTGTGCGTCTAGATTTTAGTAGTAAAAGGAGTGGGTTGTCTAGTCTTCTGTTCACCTATTTTATGTCTTACTTGCTGCAATTATTTCAAGAATTACATTTCATGCTATTTAAAAATGTTAAATTGACTGGCTTTAGGCTGCATTAATAAATTGCTTAACTGGTTCTCTCCATTTAGATAACCAGTCTGGTTTCCAGAGTCTAGTATGGTTCCTTGAACTATATGTGTTCACTTAGCTACGTCCGTAATATCTCAGGTTGGCATAAGATTATTCTAACTCATTTCTACTTCACAGTTGCAAACTGTTTTTCGTTTTCTAGGCCCATGTTAAGTAAATACGTCCTTTTCTGTGGTATTAGGAAAATCTCTCCTACATTCTCAGTGGATGGTCTTCATTTTATTAAATTGTTCTCATGTCTGCATTTTTGTGTCTCTCTATCATGTTCTCACCAATGGCTTCTTGTCCTTTTGGCAGATTGTGATACTGTAAAGTCCACCCTAATTAAGTTGAAACTTTCTACAGAAGCTGTAATGTTCATGCTTGTCTGCTATTCAAACCAGATGGAGCTTCCATTGTGCATTTCAACAAGCTTTCTCTCATGGCGCAGAATCAGTTAACTGTTAAGTTTCTAGACGTTGAAGATACTTGTAAACTGAAATAACAAGCTAATCAAATTCTTGTAAATCCATAATTATATCCCAAAAGGTATTAGGATTACAAAAAATATCTCCAAAATAAAAAAATATGTATTTATATTTATTGAAACATTTAATTAAAATTTGAAAAACAACAGTGAAAGTTAATAATATACTGGTTTCGCGTAAGTTAAAAAAGAAATATTAAAATCCGTCATATTTCAGCTCACAAACTGAAAAACCTTCACTTTGAAACTTTGTAAACTATGCCTAATAATACATTTTAGGTATTAAATTCTAATAATTACTTTGAATATTCGCCAATAGATGGTAGCCCGATAGTTTTGCAGAACAGCATAACTTAGGCTGGTCATATGATTTTGTATTGTATAGGTTTTCTATGAGTAGAGGCTTCGCGTGGTCTAGTAAATTAGGGTGTTCGACTCCCAATCTGCGGGTCGCGGGTTCGAATCCTATCATTTAAGATGCATTCCCTTTCATCCATTTTTATAATATGATGATCAATCCCCTTATTCGATTAGAGTAGCCTAAGAGTTGGCGGTGAGTGATATTGACTAACAGCTTTCCTTTTAAGTCTATTCTTTATAAATTAGCGACGGCTAGTGCATATAGTCCTCGAGTAGCTTTGTGCGAAATTCAACAAACAATTTTCTGGTAAAAGCCTCACGGCAGCTTAGCATTAAGCTTTAAAACTTATAACGCTAAAAGTTCTAGATTCGATCTCAGCAGTAGACACAGCGATAACAGCTCAATGTTCAACTGTGCGTTAAAACAAATTATTGATAACTATCAAAATTCGAATCAATTACACCTTTTCTCAAAACGATTCTATTTCAAGCGAATCTATTTTTCCCAAAATGTAATATTATGAAAAATGATTTTTCCTTAAAAGCTATTATAAAAGTAAATTTTACTTTTGGAGCATTTCTTTTTCCTACAACTTAAACTCTTAGTTCTGTACAGTGGTGACTGGCACATTTTTTTTTTTTTTTACATAAGTAGGTGCTCAAGTCCAGTATTATAGTTCTTTTTTTTTTCTCACTGATAGACGAGATAATAAATTAAAATAATGTAAGCGTTTGAACCCAAACTTAATGTTTTGTTTCTTAAAGCATTTCAAACTGAAGAAGACCCGCGTGTCAGAAGGCAACAATTCCACGAAGAAGTTTTATAATAATAAGTAAAAACTTATGGAAGAAGTATTGTCTGAAGTAACAACAGTTTCTTAATTCTCTGAATTATAACAAGAAATATACATAATTTAACGTTTCACGTTTCTTACCTTAGTCATTATAGAGTTAAAAGCTAAAATTATGAAGAGTGAATGTGAATATTATATTATGAAACTCTTATAGCTTGCTCCACAAAATGCGTAAGTGTTCTTATTATATTATGAAGTGGAGCAAGCTATAAGAGTAAATGCGTAAATGTTCATATTATAGTATGGAGTGGAGCAAGCTATAAGATGAATGTGTAACTGTTCGTATTATATTATGAAGTGGAGCAGGCTATAAGAGTGAATGTGTAACTGTTCGTATTATATTATGAAGTGGAGCAGGCTATAAGAGTGAATGTGTAACTGTTCGTATTATATTATGAAGTGGAGCAGGCTATAAGAGTGAATGTGTAACTGTTCGTATCATATTATGAAGTGGAGCAGGCTATAAGAATGAATGTGTAAGTGTTTATATTATAGTATGGAGTGGTGTAGGCTATAATATTGAATGTGTAACTGTTCGTATTATATTATGAAGTGGAGCAGGCTATAAGAGTGAATGTGTAACTGTTCGTATTATATTATGAAGTGGAGCAGGCTATAAGAGTGAATGTGTAACTGTTCGTATTATATTATGAAGTGGAGCAGGCTATAAGAGTGAATGCGTAAGTGTTCATATTATAGTATGGAGAGAAGTAGGCTATAAGAGTGAATGTGTAAGTGTTGTATTATAGTATGGAGAGGAGTAGGCTATAAGAGTGAATGTGTAAGTATTCTATTATAGTATGTAATAGAGGAGCTCATTGTTAAACATCAGAGAAAAGACCATGTTACAACCTACTTTTCATGTAGCATCGTTTGTTTTTACATACTATACAAGTTTGACTACGCATGTCAGTAAATCAAGAGACAAATTAGAACCGAGATAAAACTGCAGTGGACGACATGCATCAGAACTACATATTGACATTGTTCTGCTTTTAAGTAGGTAGCGTGATTCCACCAAAAAAGCGATAGCTTTTGGAGAAGGTTTGTAACAGCCATTTACGCTGCAACATTTTTTATACACTCAGACCATAGAAATATTACATATCGGGTACTTGACATTTTCAAAACAGGGAAATCCCTTCTACATAACTGCATTTGAAAACAAACGAAATTGTTTGTTTGTTTGTAGTATAAGCACAAAGCTACACATTGGGCTACCTGTGCTCTGCCCACCACTGGTATCGAAACCCGGTTTCTATCGTTATAAGTCCGCAGACATAGTATGGATCAACATGGGACTTCAGAACCATCCAGAAAAAGACCAATGAAATAAGTCTTCCTGTGGCCGTGGTAAGTAAAGTGCGGCGTCTTATAAAGATGATAATCCAGAAATACAAATGGTATTAGAAAAAGGCAGCTCATATGCCCAAGGCAGCAGTGTGCAATATAACCCAGAATACCTCCTTTGAGAAGAAAGATAGAAGTCACATGTACACAAGTTTAATCCATGACATATTTGTTCAACCATCATATACCTCAAAAAGCTGGCAAATAAAACATGTTTTGTTTTAGTAGCATTTTTGGAATGTAGGCATAGTATTTTTGGCTTTAAAGGACCACTTCTACCTTTTTCTAGAGTGAAGAAGGCCTCATTATAGAAACTGAAACGTCGTATCACTCTAGAAACAGAGAGAGGCAGTCCATTAAAGCCAAAATTTTACTATGAAATAAGTATTTATACTACTCCATACAAAGACATGTCCTTCAATTCTCCAGACGCAGAGCCTATGGATTTCTTGCGATTGGACTATTGAAATGGACGCTGTAGAACCGTTGTCCTCTTATGATAGATGGATTCTAGAAAGCATGCAGAGAGGAGTGGTGTGCTTTAGACATGACGAAGCCTTTTCAAATGGAAACTACACATCAGGGCTATTGTACAATCGCAGGTTCGTAAGATACAGTATGGACTGTAACGTCGTGATGAGACTAAACATCATTTGGATATAAAGTACTCAGCTTTCCTTTAAATACTGATATTTCTAATCATACATTTCAAACAACTTTTTTTTTTTGGCTTTTATAGGTGTCTTATGGTGCTGGTTAGCCATATGGTAAACCTTTTGATTTCAGAACTAGCGAACCCGGAGCTGGTTGAACCCATGTGGTACCATACCACAAAATATTTACCGCATTTTAAGCTGTGGGTGTGTAGTAAAGGAACGGTCAACCCTTTAGCGCTGATAGAGGCGCTGCTGTCTTCTCTTTGGTCAGTGGTTCAAAATTAGGGAGGATATCATATACTTTTAGTAGTTTTGTCATAAATACAAAATGCAATACAATACTAAGTTGGTCTTTGGTTTCTAACAATACATGTCTTACTAGTATATTTCCTGTGAGAATTTAATTACTGTATTCTACAAAGTAAAATCGATTTGTTAATGTTCAAGAATTAGCAACTTGATCATCCTTGTTAAACTGTTATGGTTGCTTTGAAAGATCTTTAACTGTGCTTTTCTTACTGCAAGGAAATGAGATATGATCGTCCTTGTTAAACTGTTTTGGTTCTTTTGAAAGATCTTTAATTGTTACTTTCTTACTGCAAGGAAATATGATCGTACTTATTAAATTGTTTTGGTTGCTTTGAAAGCTTGGTTGATGACACATATCCGAAACAGTTTCTTCTCTGACAATAAACAGCCTATGACACCTTTACCAGATCTCCTTCTAATGCATTCATAAGAATTTAACAGATGACATTGAAAATGTATAACATCATGAGCCTCTTTAACAGTACACAGTGAGTGACAGAAAATGAAGACATCTTAGCAAGAATTTATTTTAGAGGTTGAACGTAATGGTGCTTTGAGTGTTAAATGAGCTCTCTTGCATGTTTTTATACGTGTATGAGTGTGTGTATGATTGTGTGCAAAAGAGAAAGAGAAATATTTCATGTATTTCACAAGTTTGAGCGAGGAAGTGTGTCATAAATTATGCACATTTGCGTGATACGTTGCATGCGTATAACATATAGTATACAACATTCATACATCATAGTATTTAATGAAATATCGCTCTTGTCAAAATGCGTAAGAGATTGACTTGCTTTTGTGACGTAGAAACTCGAAACTATCTTTATTCGAAGTAGGTTTTTTATACACACAAAACATTAGGTTTAGGCTTATTGAAAATATTTATGAAACAGCTGACAAAATACAGATTGTACGTGCCCAACTATGAGGATTTCTATAGTAGCTTTATTCACAGGTAGAATAGAATGTAACGAAGTATGTATATTAGTAAAGACTCTTAGCCGAATACTAAATAAAACTTTATATTGAACTAACATTCATAGTACGTACTAGAGTTTTTTTAGTTTGCTTGTTTTTTCACAGAGACTGAGTTCCGAATCTAGAAACCTGTTTTATTTGGCTTGTAAAAGCATATTCAGATACAAAGAAGAAGGGAACGGAAAAACTACCTGAATTCGCACCCATCTACGCATAGAATCCGCTCCCCCCCACTTCTCGTTTCTAGTGGCAATACAGTTGAACCTTTGATATTCGACTAGAAGTACCTTAGTACCTGTAGCAAAGCTCCCCTCCTTCTTAATTGTGCTGCCCACGCCCTTATGCTTTCATCTCGCCGCCCATCTCTCCTGGGGTGTCCGCCACACCATAACGGGCCATGCCGGTCATTTTTCATCCGTCCTGTTGCTGTGGCCGCTGAAAAATTCAAAAGGCTATGTTGATAGTGATCAGAAACGTGGCTGGAACCTTACATACCACAAGTTTTTGTACATAACAGTCGAGGTCTGCGATACTTATCTTTGTTATTTGAGCAGAAAAAAAGAGAGTTACAGTGCGCTTGGATATACCATAGAAATAAATCTTTTTGTAGTATTTTTATTGTCAAGATTGGACAAAAATGTTTTGTTCTATGGCACTGAAATACGGACCTGTAAAGTTAATGAGGATTCGAAATCCCATAGTAAGATTCCTAAATCTCCCTCTAGGACTACGAGGCACATTCTTAAAATCAACTTCACGATGTGTATGTTAACCTACTTCTCACCTCGAGACGCTGATCGTTAACAGAGATAATAAAGCTGACGTTTTTCCATTACATTTCGCGGGTTTTATCCGTTTTGGTTCAATTCGTTTAGTGTTTCTCAATAAACAAAGAGGGACTGTTTCCGACAGCAGAACTAACGAAAATTCTGATATTCTTTCCTCCTTCTAACCAAAGATTTTCAGAACTCACACTAGAAAGTTCTTGAAGAAACAAACAAACAAGCTCAAAGCTTCTCTTCAAACACTCAAGAAACAATGCTTCTGAACCAACAATCAGAAAAGAATAGCAGGTGCTTTAAACCTAACAATAGAAAAACATGGTTTGGTTCTCTCTCTCTCTCTCGTCTTACCAAACAAATATGATGTCTGGTGTTTTCCACCTAATTATTACCATGTGTTCCTCAACAAACAAAGATCATTTATAAAATTCTAAGGTCTCTCTCTCAATGAAATAATGGTTCTGATGGGTATTTCTCACCAATCATATGTCATGTTTCATACTTTCTTCAAACAAATTTCAGTGTGGCATTTCCAATTAAATAATAACAATAACAGTCGTTGTTATAAATATCATGTCTTATAATAAAAAAGGCAGGTTTGACATTTCTCATCAAACTATGGCCATAACAATGTTTTTCACCAAATTATAGCTATGGTGGGAATTTCTTACCAATAGATTACCATAATGGTAATTTCCCGCCAAAGCTTCATATTATATGTTGTTGTTGTTTTGTTTTACATATGTATTAGGTCAATAAATAAGAATGTAATTAAAATTACTTTCGGTCTCATTGTAATGTAGTGTCATACATGTTAACAATCATACTTCTCAAGCTTATGCAGCTTATACATTATAAGCAACGGGACTTCTTGCGTCATAAACAACTGACATGTATATATATATGTAGCATTTCAACGAGAACTCTACGGTTTGTAACCCAGCGGTCTTAGTGAGCCTGGATATTGAATAAAAGGCCTCGTTACCATGCACCCTCCCCTCCCAGATAGTTCAGCGGTGCGGTAACACTAAAAATCGGATTTCGACACCCGCTGTGAGAAGAGCACGGACTGCCCTTTTTGTATCTTAGTACTTAACAACAAACTAACAAAATCGTTAGCAGTGACTTTCAAACTAATAAAATCGTTAGCGGTGACTTTCAAACTAACAAAATTGTTAGCAGTGACTAACTGTGAGTTTCAAACTAACAAAATTGTTAGCAGTGACTTTCAAACTAACAAAACTGTTAGCAGTTGCTTCCTTCAAATAAAGATGAAATTCCTCAATTGCACCAATATTTTCAGCAGTAAAATCCTTTAAACCCATCATACAGTCCTATAAAACGAATAGAAACCAATTTCGTTTATCACAAACTAATATGTACTGTTTCGTTGAAGATCAAAGCCACACTGGGCTATCTGTTGTGTCCACTGCGGGGAATCGAAACCCGGATTTTAGCGTTGTAAGTCCGTAACTTACTGCTGTTTCACCGGTGGATACCAATATGTATAATAATAATAACTATAATTATCTTATAAATGAAATGACTACGTTTCAAGACAAGTAATCAGTTTGTTTACGTCAATATACTATTGTGCAAATTGTAATTTTCAATATAAAAAGGCTCCCCAGTGGCACAGCGGTATGTCTGCGGACTTACAACGCTAAAAACCGGGTTTCGATACCCATGGTGAGCAGAGCACAGATAGCCCATTATGTAGCTTTGTGCTTAACTTCAAACAAACAAACAATATAAAAAGTAAACGTTGTCCTAGAAATAAAAAACAAAGAAACTTTATAAAGAGGGCACTTGTTAGTGATTTTGAAAATAGACGTGGGACACTTGCCAGTTCTCACAAAATTACTGATGTCGTTATTTTTGTTTTGTTTTTCTTTCTTTTTATTTGTCTAGTAGTATTTTGGCCAATTTTCATTGATGTTCCTAGAGTACAGATATTAATATGAAAGTTGTCAATAATTATGTTGGGTAAGTTCTATAAAACTCATTAAAAATTACCAGTTACAATAAACTAATTATTAAAGTATATCTGAAGTCCCAAGAGACCATGTTTCTAAATATAAATAAAAGAAAATATATCTGGTATTTCTAAACAGCATCTAATGTTGATCTCAAAGATCAGTTTGCTGTCACGAAACTCTCTTGGTGATAGCTGGCTGCATTGTCTTCTGGGAGTGCATAAAAAGTTTGATCTTTAAAGTATTTGTATTAAGATCCAGTTGTCAAAGACGAAACTTTTATCATTGAATGTTTCCATGACCTATTACCACGTTTTGTGTACGTTTAAAAGAAACCGACTTAATGTTTTTGCAGTAGTGTTATCCGCTATATTCTGTATTAATTGTGTTGGTGGTTACTGTTAGCTCTCTCTCTCTCTCTGTGTTACTTGAAAGAAGTTAACTAAACAAAAACAGATACATTGTTTTTGATGGTTATAATTTCGTCAAGCACTGTTATTCATTTAGAAATTATCCGTATAAGTACAATGTCTGTAGTATTTGTTGTAAAGTGAGGAAATCCGCTGTATATTTTAAGTAAAAGTCCAGAAACGCAGATGTTTGAGTGGATTATTCTATTTTTTGAACAACATTTTGCCCAGTGGTCATCATCAGTAAACTATCGTCTGTTATATGATAGTCTATCTGAAGGTGACCACACGAATGGTCGAAACGTTGTTATTAAGTTCACAAAATAATGAACTTAATAACAAGTCCACTGCCTCTGGACTTTTATTTAATGTCTGTAGTACATGTAAATGTTGGTTAATAATTGTTGGGATGTGTGTATTGGGACTAAGGACGGTTAAAATTATCAACGCTGGAAATAACAGATGGGTCTCTCATATTATTGATTGAAACATATTAGACGTTTGTTTAGACTGCATGTCATGTAACATCGAATTGTTCATCTACCTATATATATATATATATATATAACGAAACAACATTTAATCTTTCAGCTCACATCAGCAATTCCCTGTGATTACCTCAAACCTCATGACAGAACCTCCCGGAAACTAATTAAAAGCACAATTACTTAACACGTACAGTGACGTCCATGGTTTCTAATCATACTGCCTCTCATGATGATTTAGTGGCATAACCAAGAGAAAATATTTTCCTAAAGATACAATTCATCCCATCGATAATTGGTTAAGTTAATTAAAGTCTGATTACATTTTTGGTTTTAATATCTCTTATGGTGCTTTGTATTTTAACAGTGATAACAGACTGGTGACGTGACTTCGATAGTCCGTAAGAAAATTAATCTTTGGTTGTTTATTCAAAAGCATCACAGCTCTTTCTGTGCATTAAGACTATGTTAGATAATAATGAAAAATACAATGTAGATAAGATCTTAACCAGATTTGGCAATATCAATAAGATATCTTAAAACTAAAAATGAAAGTTGAAACTTTATTATAAAACTAATTGAATAGTAAATTAACAATGTTTTGGTTTTCAAATTATCTGCACTAAGCAGTCATAACAGACATGTGCTGCTAGTGGTCAATTTCTAACATTCTTAAATGGTTTCATTTATTAGAAACACACTTGCTTTCATCGATATCTGGTGGTAATTAATGGTCAGTATCTGACACTTAAAGTACTAGTTATTACAAACAAACCCGCTATAATGGATATTTGCTAACAATGGTCAATTTTTTGAAACTTGAGTTTTTATTTTTATTGTAGAAACATCTCATAACGGGAATATGCTAACAATGGTCAATTTTTTGAAACTTGAGTTTTTATTTTTATTGTAGAAACATCTCATAACGGGAATATGCTAACAATAGTCAATTTTTTAAAGCTCCATCTTGTTTCTTTTACTGTAAAGAAACCTGCTATAATTAAGCATTTACTAACAATGGTTAGTTTTTAAAAACTTCAAATGTGTTTTTATTGTAAACAGGCATCTCATGACAATGGTCAATTCTTAGAAACTTTAAATTGTCATTGTTATTGGAAAAACGTCTTATAACGGGAATATGCTAACAATGGTCAATTTTTTAAAACTCCAACTTGTTCTTGTTATTGCCAACAAACCTGCTATAACGGACATTTCCTAAAAATGGTTAGTTTTTAAAAAAACTTCAAATGTGTTTTTATTGTGAACAGACTTACTACAACAAGCATCTGCTAACAATGGTCAATTTTTAAAAACAAACTCAAACGATAATAACCAAACTGCCGGAAAGAACTTCTGCATATGATCGACAATTTTTAACAAACTCAATCAAATTCCATGTTAACGAATAGATGTATTGAGTCACGACAGATACTTAACTTTATAAAACCTAACAATCGAATAACAAACTAATAGGTAAAAAAAGGAGTATAGAAAAAAGTGCGTAGTTTTACTAATACTTTTGTAAAAAAAATATTTTCTGTATGAATATTGGAGTAATACTTCTACTGCCTTTCAAACTTTATCTCTTTAATACAAAAAGAAAAAATATTTTTACATTAGATTTGAAAAAAAAGGATTTATATCTTTACTTGGTAATAGTTCCTCAGACGTATTGAAACCTTACACTATGTTATACATTGATTTCACAAAAGTCTACATGCATAGACCGAGAAGTCATATATTATATAAACTCCTGAAACTTAAAACATATGGTCTGAAAAGTGGAAAGATTACCAATAACCAAGAAAAATTGCGAAGAGACTCAATTACGCTCCTTCTTGAAAATAATTCCCAATTCCCTCCTGAAAAATGAAGACGAACTCCCTGAGAACGTTTGCATTGAATTGTGATATAAATCAGTTTACACTACAGGTCTAAGTTATTGGAGATTTACAACATAAATATACGTTAGTTGAAAAAATAAGCGGACACAGGTAAGACAGATTAACTAAACTACTTATTCAATTTAATATGTATTGAAATCAGGTCTGTAATCTAGAGAAATATGTGTTTTATCAGGACAAATGAGAACAGGAAACGTTTATAAAAACTTACCTAAGGTTTCTTAGATCAAAGGAATTGAATTTAAAAAAATTTGGCAGTTTTTTTTATCACAGTTTGTGACCAGATAATACGTGAAAATTAATTATTAGAAACAGTTAATTATCCCAAACAAATTGAACTAGGCAATATATATTTTCGCCATATCAACTTTAAAATTTTGAAAATTTGTAAGACCGTTTGTTATTTTACTGCAATTAAACTTTCAACAGTTTCAGCACACGAGAAATACTTATACACCTACGTAATGGATACTCACAACGAAAGCCTAAACAAGTCTTTGCGCACTCATTTCCATGTTTTCTATATACGGCATGGGAAACATTTCCGTCGCTCATGAATATTTATCGAACGTTTGGGCAAAACCTGTCGAGTTTGTTGATGATGCTATACATTACATTGATGAATCGTCATCAATAAAGAAACACGCCACTAATTACTAACTACTGTAAGTCGAAACGTTCAAGAAAATGAAGCAAGAAGTTATTAACTGGTAGGTCTGGAAGTCAGGGATGTGTTTAGAGAAAAGTGCACGAGAAACTGTGCATTTATCCGACACCACTTAAGACTAAACACGCCAAGGTTTAATAAATCATTGTAATATAATTACGTTAATGTAGTCAGTTTAAACTTAACTCGAATGCGAATTATATACCAATAATACTCAACAACTTTGAGTCTAAGAATCAAACTCATTAAGGTTACTATGTCGCCGTTCCAACTTGTGTTACGAAGCCTTGTCTGACATGATTCTAAAATCTGGGTATCAGTCTCGCCATTCAACCAAATCACTATTCATTAAGTTTTTTCAAAACAAGGACCGGTTTTGGTTCTTGAGATAGAGATTATATGAATATTCAAAACGTAACAATAAAATGTTTACTAAGATATCAAAACAACGTCCTGAGTCATAAAAAACCACCACAAGTGTAAACAGAACATGATAAACATGTTGTAAAAGTATGTATCACATCTATGTATTTTACAGAATATAAATCAGAAAAAAATATTAAAGTTTATTCGGAATACTGTGTTATTGATTATTCTGAGTGAGACTGAAGTTTAAAAAAAAAAATCAAAATCACCGAGCTCTGTAGCATTTTGAATATTAAATGATTATCTAAGCTAGAGCAGAGATATTTAGAACAAGCTCAAGATTCAGTAAAGAATGTATGTTGTTATTAAATATAAATGCTTACTCTTAACGCCTTGTTGTGGGATTCTTAATTTTTCAAATGATAGATTATAAATAAAGATTATGTTTATGGAGCTGTATTCTGATTAATTAATTAAAAGCCTCATTTAGATACAGGTTAAGATCTAAAAATAGTGATTGGAAGGTGAGAATAATTGCACGTTGTCATAAATCAACACTTACAAACCTAGTTATTTATACAACTGAATGCAACCAATCTTTACTTTCAAAGCTATAGACATTCCACGAAGAGAGAAATCATTTCTCACAAAACGGATAGGTAACCAGATCAAATGTTTCATACGTGGATAGGTAACCAGATCAAATGTTTCATACGTGGATAGGTAACCAGATCAAATGTTTCATACGTGGATAGGTAACCAGATCAAATGTTTCATACGTGGATAGGTAACCAGATCAAATGTTTCATAAGTGGATAGGTAACCAGATCAAATGTTTCATACGTGGATAGGTAACAAGATCAAATGTTTCATACGTGGATAGGTAACCAGATCAAATGTTTCATACGTGGATAGGTAACAAGATCAAATGTTTCATAAGTGGATAGGTAACCAGATCAAATGTTTCATAAGTGGATAAGTAATCAGATCAAGTGTTTCATACGTGGGCACGTTTTGCAGTTGAATTCATTTTAGATGCATATAGCTGCTGTTATTTATATCTATTTTAATATTTTTTGAACAAACACCTACGCTATATCCTGTTGGTTTCAGTGGAGTTATTGTAGTTCTGAAACTTGTATGTGAACTTTGATTACACTTACCATACATTGCAATCTCATATAATTTTAACAATGAATAATTTTGTGTGTTAGTTTGTTTTAAAATGAAAACAAAACATATAATTACATAAGACTACACACTACAGTAGAGTTTGCTGTATTCATTTTAAAACTACTGTACTTCAAGTTAACGGATAGAATTGTCACTAAATGAGTTCGTCTGATGAGTGACTGGTTGAACTAGTAAAAAAAGAAAAAATCGGGTCAGTCCCCTCATACTACGGCTTAACCTAACAAACGCATGGTGTACGTGTATTGGTGAAACTAGTTTGAGTTCGACCTGATCTTAGATTACTTCCATTACATTTCACTTGCTACAAGTCTAGCAGTCACTGAATCTTATGGATCTCTCATTATTGCAGATTTTGTGTTGGACTTGATGGCTTACGACGTTCATATGGTTATATCACTTATGGTCCAAAGTCTCGTGTTTTAAATTTGGTATTTTACTTTAATTGTTACAGCCTTCCTGTTATGTTGCCCCCCCCCCCAAGTGGCACAGCGGGACTTACTACGCTAGAAACCGGGTTTCGATACCCGTGATGGGCAGAACACAGTCAGCACATTGTGTAGCTTTGTGCTTAATTACAAACAAACAAAAAAATCCTGTTATGTTAATTTCTGTTAGTTTGATATAACTCTCCTTAGTTAACAATTTTGTATTTTCATTGGAGTTGGAACAGGTTTGTTACGAATTTCGCACTAGGCTACACGAGGGCTATCTGCGTTAGCCATCCCTAATTTAGCAGTGTAAGACTAAAGGCAAGGCAGCTAGTCATCACCACCCACCGCCAACTTTTGGGCTACTCTTTTACCAACGAATAATGGGATTGGCCGTGCCATTATAACACCCCCACGGTTGAAAGGGCGAGCATGTATGGTGTGACGGAGATTTGAACCCGCGTCCCGCGAGTCGAGCGCACTGAAGACCGAGTTGGAACAGACCAGATAATGTAGATTTCTTATTCACGATTTTAATCTAATCACCTAATTAAGTGATATGGAAGATTTAATTCATACTAAACACCACAGTTTCAGTCTACATCATTCGGCGAATTCTCGCCGGTAGAGGTTTATAATCTTAAGTCAGAAATGTATATTCATGTATATTTTCAGAGTCAGAAAATGAATTATTCGTGAAACCTATGCCATTTTAGGTCATTTTTTACAGTTAAAAAGCTCAGGCACTTTCACGTCTAACTCTTTAAATCATAATCTCACCACCAGGATCGCATTCTATGGATTTTTTTGATTATTTTATATAAGGGGAATAATTAGCTTTTTTTTCCTTTTTATTGATCGTTAAATATGAGATTTGAGCGAAGGTCAAAGAAAGTTATTAATTTTTTAGTCAACTTATCGCCATTTCTTTTTTCGTGTGTGTTTTCTTATAACAAAGCCACATCGGACTATCTGCTGTGTCCACAGAGGGGAATCAAACCCCTGATTTTAGCGTTGTAAATCCGAAGACTTACTGATGTGCCACCAGGGGACTTCTTTCGATAAACATGTTATTGAATCTTGTATTTATCCATTTTAATTTATGAATCGTATCTTTTACTAAAAGAACATTTTAGAAACAGTGACAAAATAATACCTTTAATCAAAATCCCCACATAATTATCAAAAGAAGGACAGTGGCTATTCAGGGGTCAAAAACCTACTTATAAGACTTGTCGATTTTCAGCATCACACGTATTCTAAGAAACGTACTGAAATGGCTAATGGTGACAGATTCAACTCGGAAAGTACGACAACGGTTGTCATTGGAAACGAATGTGATGTGTATTTACGTGCTGGAGATTTCCGTGACGTAGATGCTTTGTTTAGTTAACAGTCGGAAGGTAAATATAACAGATCAAATACACAAAACAACTAAACATTCAGAACCAAATCGGAATCCGATCGACGAACTGTCAAACCTATTCCAAGGAAATAAGACCCAAGTATATTGATTATAACATTAGAGGGTATTTTATCTGAAATATTAATCTTAAACGTGCCGCATCCATTACTAATATCCCAATTTCCATTCGTTTCGGATATTTTTATTTTCATAACTTATTATCCCCATCGACGTTTACCAAAGATCGAATCTTCTTAAACATTTACGTGCTAACTCTAGCCTTTAAGTTTATGAGACGTTTCCTAATATTCTATTGCTAAAGCAACTAAACTTTAAACGCACTGAGCAGGCGTATTAGAACAACGACAAAAGATTCAATTCAAGAAACGGACACAGCCGTAAAATCTTTAGCCCACGCTTTGAATTTGAAGTAAGACTACCTACTGTTTATTCAAAAGCCGCCCTGTTCGCTTAAAGTAGTGGATGTGTAACTGCCCTGCTGCTCACTCAGTTTAGGGGAGCGTACTGTAGGTTGTTTTAGACAAACCCATTAAGTAAAAAAAAGTTTGTGTAATCGAGGATTGTCCTCCTGATACAAGTAAGTCAACTAAGTTGAGACCAAATTTCTTCCACACTTACAAATATATACATATATAATTATATATGAAAGAAGTAATAAAACTAATAGTTTTAACCAATAGGAAAATTTATATAGATTGACCAACGCTCCCTATATCTTAAATTCCCACAGAACCCCCTGCTGACCTGTCTTTCGCTAGGGGTTATCTGACATTTCGAGATAAATCACAACTAGCTTTGTGGCTGTAAAACCTTCGTCCACACATTGACTTTACCGTATGACCACCCGCTAAACTTGTGTAGGCCGAAGCCACGGAGGAGACACCAATAAATGGAAGGTATATTTGAGAAAAGAATAGAAAGACAATGTTATAGTGTATGCTAACTTATAAAGTCTACATTTAATTTAGCTCATTTTAGCTCATCCAAATAATGCAGAAATTTCGTAAGATAGTTTTTACGTTTTATTAATAATTCAAGGAACATTCTAGCAAAAACCTATCTAATCTAAAACACCTTAGATGTGAAAAAAATGTGCGACCAAAGAGGATTGAGCGTGCGACTTAAAGGAATAAAATCAAAAGTGGTGGTCAAACTGGTAGCTACACTTAAAGCATTGATAATAATTTTATAGCAAATATTAATTCATTAGTTAGGCCACATTTTTTGTTTTACCCATCATCATGCCCCAGGTTGTCCAAAAAACGCGGTCTAACTAACTAATGAATGAATATTTGCTGTAAAATTCTTATCAATGCTTTAAGTGTAGCTACCAGTTTGGTTACCAATTTTGATTTTATTCCTTTAAGTCGTACACTCAGTTCTTTTTTGCCGCACCTTTTTTCACACCTAAGGTGTTTTTTGATTAGATATTATGACATTTGTCAATACACACCAACAAACCTCAGTAAATAAGAAAGTGACACTCGACAGTAACCAACATTAGCTTTATGATCGCAACCTTATTATTCGGAACAGACCTATACTTTACAGAACCAACCAAAATTTTAAAATATATGGTGGTAGTTTTCCTTTCTGACACAGTGTTAATTTACTTTCTTCATAGTAACGTCATGGAATCTAGATTAACAGTTTCTGTCATCACCCGCATGCACTTGGTACAGCCGTATCAAGCATCATTATTTACGCTAATTGCTTAACCTAATATCATGTGACTCCAAACACTCTTTAATTAGGATAATTTCATAAAATTTAGCAAATTTGTGCTTAAAAGTTGGAAATGAATAATAACCGTCCACTCTTTTGATTCTTTTGAAAACTTGAGCTAGCAACTGCTAATCTAATTTGCTTGGCTTAGCCATTACTTATGCATCTGCACTCTATAGTTTTGCTGCTCTAAATCAGCCGTCTTTAATCGGAATGAAAAAAAAACAACTAAAAACGATCCACTTTTACTCTTGGGTGAGGCTGTACTAAAAAAAAAAGTTTAGACCGATAGCTGACGCGACTTTTTACGTAAGCATGCCCCAATTTTTTTTTTTAATTGAGCGATTTGTGTTGAATAACATTGCATATATGGCTTATATTTAGTCCAAATTTGAAAACTAATTGTAGGAAGTAACGATCTATCAGTGTACCAAATTTGAAAACGAAAAATCCATAAAAGTTAAGTATGTTTTTCTATCAAATAAAGTTTCCGTACTTTCAGTGGAAAGAAGAAGAAGAAGAAGAAAAAAAAAAAAGAGGAAGAAACTCAATCAAAATTGGAGATGTTATAGTTCCTGTATTTCTTAATGGATTGACTTGCAATTTGGTTTGTTAGGTAAATATCCAGTAGAGCACATCCAATCAAAATATGTGATAGTTTGGATTACCACAGTCCGAGCTACAGAAAGTGGAAAATGGTTAAACTATCACTCCCGTTAATAACATACAGTGTGTCCTCCAGGCTGTTTTGGCCGCACGACACACTACCGCATTTCTTGATTTGTCTATATCTGTTTGTGAATTAGATGACTGGGGAATTGTTACTCTTTAAAGGTTTATATTAACAAAGTCGAGTTCGTTACAAAATTGTAAATTTGTAGATAAAAACAAAAACTAGCCGTATTACACTACTTTGAAGATTTTAAAAATAAAAACGACCACACAGGAAAAAAGACATCCCTGCGATTATCGGTTATGTTTTTAAAATCGTGTCCATATCTTTATCATATGCCTTTGCAAAAGCTGTGAGATTAACTAAACGAGCAAATTGCGTTTTAAATGCAATTGTAATTTTGATCCGCCTGTTTCATGTTAGTTGAAGGAAAAACAGCTTGAAATTAAAGCAATATCGACCTATGTGCACATGAAACGAATCGGTCGTCTAAACGCACGTGGTTGAGCTACATTTTTTCTCGTTTATGCCCTTGAAATAATCCTAGTTATAACTGGTGAACGACTGAAGTCTGCTATCAAATACTCTGTTTCTTAAAAGAAACACTTATCGACAATGATATGTGTACTGGATAAATCAACATTTAAAAATAAATCATGTCCATTAGAAAATATATTTCAATACTGATCCAGTCTCTCGTTCTCTTTTCCCTCTTTATATCCACTAAATATTCCCCTAGTAATACAGATTTGACGTAGGTAACGCACAGTTCCACTGAAATACATAACAAAAGATAGAAGTAGTGAAGAAAAAGAACTAAAATTTGGTGTTGCGATACGCTCGTCGTCGGTTGTAGACGTGAGAGCAACTCGATAAGGTAACACGAGAACTGCAGAAATTGGGATTTCGACTGGTCTTACGATCGATTATGACATTGGAACTTAGGATTAGGTTTGAACGCGGTTTTAGTCTACTATAAAGAAAGCTAATGTAAGGTTAGATAAGAATGGAGATCCACGAGAAGCAATCACGGATCCATGTATTAAACGAAACTCTTGTTAACGCTCAAAATAGGATAAAAACAAGTACGTCGAGCCCTTCTCTTTGAAAGCAGAGAGACAAATAAGTAAGAAAAAAGTTTTGTCTAGCTTTAAGAAGGGACTGCCATGTAACATGGTGTTTATAATGTGCTTGTGATAGCCGGGAAGCTATAGAGCACCACCGTTTCTTTGTCAAGATTCAAAGAATAGTGCTTTAAAGGAATTTTTAGCTAATAACCCGTGCTTTTTTCAAATAAAAAGACTGGAATCTCTACTATCACATATATAACTGTGTTATTAAAGCAACTCTATTTTTTTTTTTTTTGCTCTATTATTACACATCTCTACCTCACTTGTCCGTTTTTTCTTTTTGTTTTCTTTTACACAGTTATTACAACTGATCGATTTTCACCGAGCCACAGTTTTAAACTTTACGTTTCTAACGTTAGTTCTAATTGATTTGGCTTCCATATGCTCATTTTTCCTGTAGTTCTGCACGACATACAAGGGTAATTTTAACGTTAGATTGACTTTGAAAATCAATATTGAGGTATTTGGTCAATATAATGTCTATGAAATGTTACTAACAAAATTATACGCCATATTTTATTGATTCTTTGAACGTATTTACTTTGCGATTGTTGTATTTTTAAATGCAAAGCTACGCAATTGGCTATCTGCGCTCTATCTACCGCAGATAATCGAACCCCGAATATTAGATATGTAAGTCCGTAAACTTATCGCTGATCCATCTGAGGACTCTGCTTTGCGAATCTTTGATTTCTTCTAACAGTTTGTTAAACGAGGGTTTTCTTAATTTAAGTACAGGACTAGAGTGGTTTTAATTCACAATATTTGCTATGATTCCATCATCCCATTCATTTTGGGAAAGAACATATTGCATGAATATTTAATACCAACATACAAACCGTCAGTTGTTTGCATGTTGTATGTTTGTTAGAATACACTCATCTATCAGTATATATAGTACTTTTTAAAACACATGTGCAGTAAAAATACAAAATACACAATAAAAATATTAACTATAAATAGTTCTCATTAACCTCACGAGATATTTGTGTTTTCTGTTTGATATGAAAACCAAAATCACAGACAAGATGGTTGGTTGTTTTCGAGTAAAGCCACATTGGACTATCTGTTGTGTCCACCGAGGGGAATAGAACCCCGGATTTTAGCGTTGTAAGTCCATAGACTTACTGCTGTTCCACCGGAGGACCCAGAAGCAAGTAGACTCGACAACTGTGAACTAGTATACTCACTTAACAAGTTGGTTGAGTTAAAGTACTTCCAAACTTAAATGAATGCATACATTATACGGTTATTAATCACTGACAAGATCCAGATTTCGAACTGTCGTTTAAAGATTTGCTCAAACTTCATATAGTTTAAAATGAATACATTAAAATAATAATAATTCCCGTGATAAGAAAATCATCTAGAAGCAACTGAACAATTTTCAAACAAAAGATTTACAAAAAACAGTAAGCTTATAAACTGGTTTTGAGAATTAAACTTTGTAATTTAGAAAAGGTATTTTTATTTCGTAATTCATGACAAAGATACTAAGGCTATCATCCGCAGCATCCTAATTGTGAAGTATTGACCAGAGGAAAGGCAGCCAGCCAACAACACATTATCACCCATAACCCACTCTAAGGGATTGAATGTCAACCTTATAACGCACCCTCAACTTAAAGTGCAAAGAATATTTTATGGTATCGCACGGGTTCGAACCTGGCTTGCCAATTTCGAAATCCAGAGCTCTGCTATAAGGTCAGTCTATGGCCTTCGGAAAAGGAGAAAACATAAAAAAAAAGATTAAAGAATAATCAATACTATTTTTTTTGAAATCACTCACAAAGCTGGTTGTCATTCTTCAGAATGTATTTAAAGATATAGAATTTCCGATAAGCTTAATTTATTTGCATACAATCAATGGAAATTCAAATGTTTATAAAAAACCTAACAAATGACTTAATAAAAGCAGTTCTACTTTCCTAATGAAAGAAAGTTACAGCGATTAACTTTGATTTTAAATCTGGAACTTATCTCGTTGAGAAGAATCAATACGTCGTTCAAAAACAACATTCTTCATCTCACAGAGAAAAATCAAACCGTCATTTCAAGACCAGACTTCTTTACTTCGCACAGAAAAATCAAACAAGCTTTAGAATACCAGACTTTCCCAACTCGCATATAGAAAAACTAAATTGTCTTTACTTGGTAAAGGAAAATCAAACAAACGTCTTTTTAAACTACTTTTCTCTCATCACGTCTCAAAGGAATGTAAGCTGTCAAATAAATAGAATCGGAAGCTAACCAATTAGGTCATGGGGCTCATTCGAAAGCAGAGATCGTTAACTGAATAGATCTGAAATTGTTAACGCCACGGAGGCACTTGCAAACAGAAATTGCATTTCAAGGAACAGAATGGTTCGTAACGTATACGTCAAGTAATTTAAAAATGTAGTTAGTCTACTCACGAGTGACCTTCAGATAAACAAGAAACTAGTTTTGTAATAATTTTCCCATCCTGTTAGATAATATAAGCAGTTCCTTTGTCCAAAATATAAAATGTGCATCAAAGTGAAGAAATAAAATCGGAAATTTGAAATGCAGATTTAAAAAAAAAAATCTATTTGGAGTAAACGTATAATGATCGTTTGTTTGTAATTAAGCACAAAGCTACACAATGGGCTATCTGTGCTCTACCCACTACGGGTATTGAAACCCGGTTTCTAGCGTTGTAAGTCCACAGACATACCACTGTGCCACTGTGGGGTACGTATAATGAATAAGAATAAAATTTAGATAACAGTTACATTGTAGCTGAGAAAAGTACCAAGATATTTCCTTTACGAATTACAGAAATATCCCTGACAGGACTACTTTATAACTGCTTCCCATTGCCTCTAACAATATTAGTAGCAGTATTCTTTTGATTAACTCTAATGGATATTATAACTGATACTAAAAAAATAAAATGTGAGCGATACAATAACTTAGAATCTGGTTTGTTATTATATACGTAAAAGCATAACATTTGTATGACTTACTGTCACTTGAGTATTTACAATGCTGTTTTAAAAACGAATCACTTGTATGTGTTTCTAATGGTGGGTCGAGAATGAGAAATGATAACGAGACATTTCTGTTTGATATTTCTGTAAGGAATATTTCGTGTTATCTTTCTTGTTAGAGAAGTGAACTACTGTATCCCATAGAGAAACAAATAAAGTAACCATGAACCTGTTATCAGCATAGCCTTCATGGTAGTCACTATACAGAAGATTGTTTGAATTGTGTCTGATATGAATTGCCCTAGGTCTTCTCGGTAACTCACTTCACAAAAGACTGTTTGGATTTTGACTACAATGGGTTTGATTTATTGACGTTTTCTTGGCCCATAGTGTTTACATGTGAAACGTTTACAATCCATGAATAAGCTTTTCAGTTGCTTTGGCTTCTCTTAAAATAAGGAAGGAAAGAAAAGTTAAAATGTTCCATTCGGAGTAGAATGAAAATATTTTCCTGTAATTGTTACTTCTTAAACAAAATGCAAAAATATTTTTGTTTAAGAACACTTACGATTCTCTGTTTTTAATGATTGAAATTTAGTTTTGTTCAATGAAATTTCTGTAATATTATTTTTGGCTCTAATTTTAAAAAGATATTGATTTAGTCCCGTCTTCTAAGAATAAATTATAACTTTAAATGTGAAAAATGTAATCCCAGTATTTATATTTCTCTTAAAAACACCATGTGTTGTATTCTCATTAGGTTACAAATTATAGAGACTTGTTTGTTTGTTTATTTTAAAGTAAAGTCATATTAAGCTATCTGCTGTGTCCAGCGCGGGAAAAGTTATGGAGACAAAAAATATTTATTACATCTAATAATGTTTCTCTTGAAATGAATTTATAGGTTATTGTAAAAATGATTTTTTCTTTTACTCATTTTCAACCAAGACCACCTCAAAAGTGTAAAACAGTACACTCTTACCCAAATTTCGTATCAGACTATACCTAGTGCTCAGATTTTCTTTACCTTGTAGTAGTGTTAGTTGTATTATAACATAAATTAACTCTGATAAAAAAACTGAAACCGTGGGCCAGCTGAGTGCAGAAGTTTAGTTTAAATCAATGTAATGAACTTATTATATATTTATTTTAATATCAACGTTTGTTTAGATTAAGTTTATATTTAGAAATATTCATAGCTTATAGTGTTAAATATGTATTGCGAAACTCCCGCCTATTCTCCAAAGTTGTAGAAGATTCTCGAGAGTAAGAATCGACAATATAGGTATATAAGTAAACGCTTAAATGTAGCTCAGTATTGTTATGTAAAACTGAAATTTCTAAAAAGCCTCCACACGCCTATAAATATAACCAACGCGACACACCAAAAGAAAGTATCTATTATTAGTTTCCTATAGTCAGTATG
>NW_013668773.1:36736-57612 GCF_000517525.1 Limulus polyphemus
AGAATTTTACTTAACTGCTAAATCCAAAGTACAATTTAACTACTAAATTTAACTTATCAGTTAACTCGGTTTCAGACCATTTCAAATTGTAATACGTGACATCAGTTATTGACGAAAGAGAAAACCATCCGATAAAAGTCAGAAAGTTTTGGTTGCCTAATGTGAGCTAATGCCTTTCCTATTACAGTTATGGGACTATTTGAAGCTTCTCTTTTATTTTACAATAATAAATTTTAATAAGGGAACGTCATGTTGACAAATGTATGAGAAAGTATTGCGTATAAACTTACAAGCATACACTACAAATAAAAAGTTGTTACACTTTCAAGTAAGCCTTTTATGAATTAGAGCTAAATCACACAGAATCTTATCGCGTAAATGGATATTTCTTAATGTGCTAAGTGCTAGTTGAAGTATACTATTTGACGCATTTGTTAAAAAGAAACGCCCGAATCTGAACTGCATAAAAAAAAAATAATACTGATTATTTCGACTACGTCTTCGACAGAGTACGGTGCTACACAGAAACTGAAGAAAGACAAAATATTAATAAAAAAGTATTTTATGAATTTGGAAGTAATTTCTTTTAACAAAGAAATCAAGCGTTACTGGGTGAAATAGCTAGATACACAGGATTGGATATGTTATATTAATACGATTTTAAACACGCAAATCAGCAAGTCACGTGACAACCACAGCTGATATAAAGTTACGGTGGAACGGCATGTATCAAAAATACATTTGATATTATTGAGCGTTCTTAGATAGTGTGGTAAAATATGACTATCTAATTTATATATTTTGTTTTTCTTTTTGTGCATAACATAGCTAATGTAATGATGATAGAGAATTACATTAAATGACTCATTATAGTAAAAAAATAACACAAATAATATAAATAGACCAGTTTATATTTGAATATTTCACTCTCTTTTACATTTTATTTATTATAAATATCATCTTAGTTGATTTAACACAAACAGATCACAAGTTCGCCAGATACAGTTGACTGAAATGATTAAATATATTTCAACGACTAAGCAGTCTGATCTTCATGGTAGCCATTACATAAAAGAGTGTTTGGAAATCTGTCTGCTGTGAATTACCCTGGGTCTTTTCGGTAACTCACTGTTTGGATTTGGACTGCAATGGATTTGATTTATTGACGTTTTTCTGGCCTACGGTATTTACACGTGAAACGTTTACAACACAATGAATATGCTTTTCAGTTGCTTTGGGGTTACAATCTCTTCTCAAAAAGACAAAAATGTTTCAATCAGAGTAGAAGAAAAATATTTTTCTGCAATTGTTGCTTCATAATGAAAATGCAAAAATCTTTTTGTTCAATAACTTTCACAGTTTTTAAGATTGAAATTTAATCTAATTGAAAGAAATATCAGGAATGTTATTTTTGATTGAGACTTTAATGAAAGATATTGACTCAGTCCTGTCTTTTAAGAGTGAACTGTAGCTTTAGATGTCAAAAAATATAAACCCAAGATTTATATTTTTGTTAAAAACACTGTTTCCATTTTATTCAAAATGCTATGAGTTATAAACAAAGAAAAAAGATTATAACACTTATATATTTCCCTTGAATTGAATTTATAAATAATTGTAAAAACCAATCTCCCGTTATTCAGTTTGAAGGCTGCGTCAAATGTGTAAAATATTCAAATTCAAATTCGCTATCATGCTGTATCTAGTGCTCAGATTTTCTTTTCTTTGTGGTAGCGTGAGTTGTAATATGATAACATATGCTAACCCAGATAACAAAACCGAAACCATAAGCCAGATGAGTGCTGCAGTTTCATGTAATATTAGCTAATATCTCTCCGATCACAGTGATGCTAGAAGTCACGAAGTTCGTGTTGTCTAATGGAAGCTAATATCTCTCCCATCCCAGTGATGCTAGAAATCTGGAAGTTCGTGTTGTCTAATGTAAGCTAATACCTCTCCCATCACAGTGATGCTAGAAGTCACGAAGTTCGTGTTGTCTAATGGAAGCTAATATCTCTCCCATCCCAGTGATGCTAGAAATCTGGAAGTTCGTGTTGTCTAATGTAAGCTAATACCTCTCCCATCACAGTGATGCTAGAAGTCAGGAAGTTTGTGTTGTGTAATGTAAGCTAATATCTCTCCGATCACAGTGATGCTAGAAGTCAGGAAGTTTGTGTTGTCTAATGTAAGCTAATATCTCTCAGATCACAGTATTGCTAGAAATCAGGAATTTCGTGTTGTGTAATGTAAGCTAATACCTCTCCCATCACAGTGATGCTAGAAGTCAGGAAGTTTGTGTTGTGTAATGTAAGCAAATATCTCTCCGATCACAGTGATGCTAGAAGTCAGGAAGTTTGTGTTGTCTAATGTAAGCTAATATCTTTTTTTCATAACAGTTAGTTTTAAAAAGGAACTGTCATGCTAACAAATGTATGAGAAAGTGTTACGCATAAATTTACAAACGTGAAGAACAAATAAAATGTTTTTACGGTTTCAAGTAACATTGTTAGGAATTGGAACTAAATCACATTTAATCTGTTCTTCTCTTCCTTATCTCGTAAATAAAGGTGTGCTGACGTAAAAGAACTATTTTGCCTATTTTTTTTAGAAAAGAAACGATTGATTTTTAACTCCAGAAAAAAACAAAACAAAAACAATTAATACCAATAATATGACTTACGTCTTCATCAGAGTGCAATACATCACATATTTTCTGTTTCTTTTTTTTTTTTCTTTATTGCTCTGCACTATAACGAAGATGAGAATCAAAATGTTGATATTAAATAATTTATTCTTAGCCGCGGAATAGCGGCTCATAGAATGGCTCTGAGTTTTTTGTTTTTGTTTATTTTTTCAAGTAGAAACTTTTAGCTCATAGCTCCATCTCTTGAGCAAATTGAGATCTAATTACAGCCGCGGTTATTGGGGATTCCCTCTTGTTTATTCTAAAGTTGAGTAAAATAATTTCGTTTTAACAGATATATCTAGTATTACCAAATTAGATGTCTATATACACATAGAAGTGAATAAATTTTCACTTAACTTTTAAAAATGAAGACTCGAAGGTTTGTCTATTTTAGAGCAAAGCCACGTTAGGCTATCTGCTGTGTCCAGCGCGATTAATCGAACCCTTGATTTTAGCGTTGTAATTCCATAAGCTTAAAGCTTAACCGGAGAACAAGACTCAGACAGAAAGATAGATAATATTTTCTTTAAGAAATTGCTATCTTTTAAGAAACTGTCTACTCTGATGATTGTACGTAAAAGAAAGTTTCAATTATGATTGTATGAGTTTATAGAATTTTGTTCGTGTATAATTAAGTTTATTTAGTGATCCTGAAAAATTTAAGTATAGGCACAGAAATACATTAACTATTTAATTATAATATAAAAAATTAGAAAGTAAGTCACTTTATATTTAAACATTTCCCTCTGTTTGACACATTGCTACACATATTAATGTATTCTTGATATTCGTGAAGATTTAACATATCACGCACTCTCACAACGTGGACTGGCATGGCCAGGTAGGTAGTTAGGGCGCTCGACTCGCAATCTGCGGGTCGCGTCCCACCCAGTCGTGGGAGCGTTATAATGTGACGGTCAATCCCACTATTCGTTGGTAAAAGACTAGCCCAAGAGTTGGAGGTGGGTAGTGATGGCTA
Organism: Limulus polyphemus; assembly: GCF_000517525.1. NCBI lineage: Eukaryota > Metazoa > Arthropoda > Merostomata > Xiphosura > Limulidae > Limulus > Limulus polyphemus. The sequence goes on from NW_013668773.1 coordinate 40,402, forward strand.
GCTGCCTTCCCTCTAGTCTTTCACTGAAAAATTAGGGACGGCTAGCGCAGATAGCCCTCGTGTAGCTTTGCGCGAAATTCGAAACAAACAAAACAAGCACCAAACGTAGCTTATGATTGAACGATAACGCTGCTTGTCTTTAATTATTTCAGTCTCTCTTTTTTGTACAAGTAATCACTGGCAATAATAAGTTCAGTTGTTTTGTTTAAACATTTATCAATCATAAAGTAAAGAATGGAAATGGTTACCTTCATGTACCGTTGCTCTTTCGTCCTTAAACTAATCACTTTGCAGTGTATACAGTTCAACGTATATACGTATGCAATACCAACTTATTAAGCTTTCCACTGAATGTATATGTAATCATACTATATATGATTATATATTGCATTTTGTCGTTATCTTATTGTTTTCTGGATGTCAACAATTCGTGTTTTAATGGTTTATCACGAATTTGGTTACTTACTCATTCTGTATTCAAAAACTTAACAATATTGATGTTATGCTATGGTGGCATAGAAACTATTGCGTGCCTAATAACGTTTATATAGACAGTTTGGAATCAGATTATTATACTGTGGAAGTGGTTTGAAATAGGCGGCAACCAGAAAACTGAATTATGGATGATTTTTTTTGAGCAGAATTACCTGTTCTATTTTAAAAGAGTTGAGTAATAATGAGAATCAATGGATACTCTGAAGCACGGTTTCGATTATTATACATATATCTACTGATATACGAACGTCTATTGTTCTCTTTTTCTTAATTTAAAAAAGAACAGAAAAATGATATTGTAAAAAATCAATGCTCAGCTAAAGATACCTGCAATCTAGACGACTTCTTCCCTCTATACGCTTTACTTGAGCATTATTTTGTGACAATTCATTTCATGGCGGACACGGAACCTCGCGAGCTAATGAACCATTTCCCGTTGGAACCTGGATCTTAGGGTTAGTTGAATCATTTCATATCGCCAGTTGAAAGTTGGAATATTTAATATGAAGTTTATGAGCGTAAAGTAACATCCTAACCTTACACGTGAAGGAGTTTTCCGAGATATTCTAATAACGTAAACATTTAAAAATGATGTCTATTACGCCACGTGTGTTCAGTAACGAGAAGGTACTTGTTCGTTTACCAAGCTTTATTATCATCTTGGTGAAAGAAATTCGTTGTTTCGGGTATTTAGTGTAGTAACAGTGGGCATATATTTAGAAATAAATACCAAATAAAGTTGCACTACATTTAGATTGGAATTTACTTTTATAACCTAGGACTAACACGAACCAAATAAAGACAAAAACGGAATCAAAAATATAAACTAAATATAAGAAAGAACGAATTAAAATATGAACCAAGTATAAATAAGAACTTGATAAAATATGAACCAGCCATAGACAAAAACGTGTTAAAATATAAAACAAGTATAGGAAAGAGCAAATTAAAATATAAACTAAACATAAGCAAAAACGAATTCAAATATAAGCCAAGTACAAACTAGAAAAACTAATTAAAAACAAACCAAGTATGAACGAAAATTAATCAAAATACAAACCAAACCTAGGCGAGGATAATTTGAAATATAAAAAACTAATCAAAATACGAATCAAGTATAGTCAAGAACAAATTAAAATATAAGGAAAGATATAAGCAAAAATAGAATAAGAAAATACAAGTTAAAATATATACATAAAATATTTTAAAAAACTAATAGAAATATAAACCAAGTAAAACCAATTACTATTTAAAATATAACCCAGTAGTTACAACGACAAATTATAAAAATAAAAAATTAGTTTTTTTTAATTGATACACTTCAAGAGTCTAAATTCGCGGTCCTAAGTTAACGTCAATCAGAACATAACAATTAGAGTATTGATTACCTGGATTGAATCATACGCCATAAGGAAAAGTTAAGAAAATATTAACACTTAGTTCCAAGCAAGAAATAATCTTTTTTAATGATAGAATGTTCTTAATAATATATTAGTAGTAAAAGATGAGTCCTTCATTTGAAATACCCGCTCTCTAAACTCAATAATTGACTTTCTCAAAGTTCCTTTATAAATATTTCATATGTCATAAGTTAGTGTTGTATAACGCATTTATACATTTATGTATATATATACATTAGTTCACTAATGTTTCAGTCTTTATCAGCAAAACTGCTGTGAAAAAATGGTACTTGTGTACCTGAAGCTCGCATTGTGGTGGTAGCCTTACTGTCCTGAGTGGTAACCAAAACTTGGAATTCTGTAGGAATTAATTTAGGGAAAGTCGAGTAAAGTAAATTTATACTGAAGTTCAACTTGTTTATTAAAGGAACATTATGATATTTTAACAAAAAGTCCACACCATGATTTAAGCGTTTTTTATTTTGTTGTTTCTCTTTATATATATCATGGTTTACAGAATGGAATAGTGGGCTAGTGTGGAATTAAAAAAAAGAAAAAAGAAACATTAACATAAGTATATCTAAATACGTTTACTTTAGATTAATGGTCTTCAGAGGTTAAGAGTAAAGGACCACCTGTTGAAACTACTGGGTTTAGGTGTTAATATATTGTATGGCTCTTCTCACACTAAATGGAATATTTAATTATTAACTAAGATATACACCAAATGCAGAGTTGACAACATTCTAATTCAAGCACATCCAATCACTGCTGAGCATGAGCTTTTAATGTACTAATGAAATCTGCTTAAAATATAATATTATAAAGTTGAAGAACCTTCCACAGATAGAACTTTTAGCTCAAAATGCAAAAATATATTATTCGTTTTATTATTTGGTTTGCTTGTTTGTAGTTAAGCACCTATGCTACACAATGGGCTATCTGTGCTCTACCCACCACGGGTATCAAAACCCGGTTTCAAGCGTTGTAAGTTCACTGACATGCTGCTGTGCCACTGGGGGGCGTCCCCTAAGAGACACTGTTTGGACTTCTCATGAAACAAAAAGCAATCAAGGTTCTAACATTCTTTTATTGTTGAAAAAGAAAAACGTTAAATTCATCAAACATTTCTATATTAGCTAAATTTTATTCTGTTGCTACTGGATTATTATTCATCATGCATGAATGAAAACTATTTCCAAATGTTCTTCATGATGAACTTTTCATTATGGGCTTTAATTAACTAATATTAATGAGCAAGTTAATTCAAAAGTGTATTGATAATTATTCAATCAATAAATGTAATTCGACGATTCTGTATAGTTTATGTTTCATTAGTTTTCATTATATCCAAAACAAGTTTCGTTTGTTCGTTTGAAGTTAAGCACACACAGCTACACAATGGGCTATCTGTGCTCTGCCCACCACGGGTATCGAAACCCGGTTTCTAGTGTTGTAAGTCCGCAGACATACCGCTGTGCCACTGGGGGTTTCAAGTTTCGCAAAATATTCCTTGGAAAAATCCATTAAAAATACTTCTCAAGCTACATAATTGAAATATGAATTCCAACAATTTGGGGCCTGGCATAGCCAGGTGGTCAGGACGCTCCACTCATAATATGCTGGTCGGGGGTTCGAATCCCGATCCCCCCAAACAGGCTCCCTCTTTCAGCCGTGAGGGCGTTATGATGTGACGATCAATTCCATTATTCGTTGGTAAAAGAATACCCCAAGAGTTGGCGGTGGGTGGTGATAGTCCTCGTGTAGCTTTGCGCGAAAGTCAAACCAACAAGTTGGATAATTTTGATTGCAATCTGAGTATATGTTACCAATTTTTGACAGAAATCTCTTTCTTACCGCAGGTATGTTTCTCTCAATATTTTTATTAGATTACTGGTCGAAACTCCAAGGACATTGCTAAAGTTTTTAAAAGCAGATGAATGGCACAACCATTTAAAAACGATTAAACATTTAACAACAGACAAAAACACACCGGGTTAGAGAGTAAGCAGCTGTTATCAACCTTTCATATTTTACAAGTAGAAAATACCGCAGATTTACTTTATAAAGGTTACGGTTTAAACGCCGAAAACTGGCGAAATACTGAAAAAATCCAAAAGGCCTAAAAATGTTGTGTAGTTAACTTGTTTATAACAACAGTTACTTTTTATTTACATTATTTCATCCTTCTTTTTTTTTAGTTGCGCTACTGAGTGGCAGATCTATTAAAAGTAATAAACAGCTTAGTGACTGTCCTACTATACAATCATACGAAAAGCTCGTCATTCTCGTGAATATTTCGCCTAGAAAGCAACTTCAACCGTCGGGAATGTAATAGTGACTAACGTACCATTTCCGTTTCTGAGTCACTCCAGCTGTGTCATTTCCATGGGAACCGTTCATGAGGGTCCGAGCACACCAAGGACCCGAAAGAGATTCTCCCGGCAACACCACTAATACCAATACATCACAGCGGGGATTTATCCTGATCACCCGCAGCAGCTGCGATGCGGGAATGGCGTTGTGGCGGTTTCTCTTTGTGTTACTATGGAAACTGATCTTACCGGAACCTGATGTGTCAACATCAGAAGTAGTTACAATACTTTTAAAACCAAAAACAGTTTAGCTCTTTTTCCCAAAGGCGTACAAATCCATACAAACCTAGCTGTAGGTAGCATTTCTCTCAATTGTAGTTGTAATCGTCAGTAGATTTACGTTATTTTATTTCAAAAGCAAAAACGCCTGTCTTAGTTTCCTTGATTCTTCAACTATAAATATGTATATATAAATGTACATTATGAATAATTAAATAATTGGAAAATATTTAGTTAAAGCTAAAACAATAGTAAATAACATCACAGAACAAGGCTTGTATTAATGAATATGTTTTGTTATTGTGTGAACTGTATAAAAAAAAATGTAAATATTTATATAGTGTGCTAGAAGAAAACATAACAATAAAAATAGCATCTATTATTTCAAACTTCCATAATTTGAAGCTTATATATCTATATACGTTTATTTCTAGTTGATCAAGTAAATTTATTCACGCATTCTTTACTTCTATGTGTTTTGTAAAACAAATATGAAATTTCTTAATTATCTTTGATGTTATATATAGTTGTATTGAAAAAATATTGCCGCATCAAAATACTTATTTTCTTCACGCACTTATGAAAAATAAAGGTGTAAATTAAAACTCCAATGTTAGTTTTTTAAAAGTTAATCGTAAAAAATCTAATTCATGAGCATTGTTTCTTCTGGAGATTACCAAATTTTGACCATTCTTGAGAATGTTAAACTTTGATCCTTTTTGAGAATTTCAAACTTTGATATTTTCTGAGATTACCAAACTTTGATCTCTTGAGAATGTCAAACTTTGATCCTTTTTGAAAACGTCAACCTTTGATCTTTTCTGAGAATGTTAACCTTTGATTCTTCTTGACATTACCAAACTCTGACCTTTCTTGAAAATATAAAACTTTGATCCTTCTTGAGAATGTCAAACTCTGAGCTTTCTTGAGAATGTCAGACTTTGATCCTCATAGCTTGACATTGTGTGTATTTTGTATACTGAGAAGTATGACGTTTTATCTTTTCTCTTAGTGTTCAGAATAGATAATAAGCAAGTGTACCTATCAATGTTCAGTTTTCGAAATTCGGAAACATAATGCAAATTACATAGTTGATTGACGTCTTTTAATTTACTTTTTTATATAGGTTCATTCATTTATGTAGTTTATAAAATTACCTTTACACTTTTAGCTTAGTGTAAAACAAATCGTTTTTATTGTTGTTTTTTTGTCCTACTAATGTCATTTAACAGCTGTATTAATCTTTTATACACTAAAGATATTAAGTACTGAAGAACCAGATAATGCTGGTTTTCTCACTTAGTTAATATAAGAAACAATGCATTTTCTCAAGCTAAGAATGACATTTCTTTCAACCGTTAATTCCAAATTAGTTACCTTGTTTCATTTGTTTGTTTTCCAATTCATTACGGAAGCTCTCATGCTTTCAAATCTTAGTTTCAAAAAAGTCTCTAACGTAGTCGAGGTAGTTGAACCGTGTCTTATTATAGCCTATTATTGAAAATTCTAGGGATTACAGAGTCTTATAATGAGCTTATGAGATTTAGATAAGTCTAAGTTACTGCACTAAACAGTGGGTGAAAATAGCTATACGTATCTGTAACTCTACAAATTATCTAGTGAGATTATATAAATAGAAAGGTTTAGCATTTACCCAAATTAAGCAAGGAAAAACGTATAACCTTATTATTTCAATTACTCTGAATTCATTGATGTTTATTTAGAATTAGTTGAATAAAATGGAACTTTATGTACTTTGTTATGTTGTTATTTCTGTCATTTCAGATCTCCAGTTATATGTTCAAAATGTTTAATTAATATGTTTATAAAGGGCTGTGTAAGTTTTTATCTGCTGGAAGGATTATTCTACCAAGACGCATTCTATAAACTGATCTTTTTATCTTAGCATAAGCTGAGATACTTCAGTGTATACTTTCATTAGAAATGAATTTTATAAAACCTTAATCTGATATTCAAATAATTAAAGTAAAACATATGACGTCAATCCGTTATTCAAAAAAAAAGCAACTTTATCTTATTATCTCGAATGGATTTTTTAAAAGAAAATAAGAATACCATTGAAATAAAACTGAACATAAAACATCCTAAATAAAACATTGCCCCGCTCTCAACAGAGCAGAATAGAAAGTTTTTAAGTTGCTTCCAAATGCCAAAACTTCATCATTGGACTATGGCCTCTTAATTACAACTTATATTATATCATTGCCTCTTAATTAAATACGCCATTAGACTACTGACCAGTGAATTACATTAGCCGTTAGACTATTGTTTCTATAGTTATATTCGCCTTTTAGTTACATCCACTATTAGACAACTGTCTTGTGAGCTACATCCGCCGTTAGACTATTGTTTATTCACCTACATCCATCCATTTTTAGACTACTTTTCAAACAATTAAATCCGCTATTAGACCATTGTCTAGCCAGTTCAAACAGCCATTGCATAGACTCTTATCTAAACAGTTACACCAGTAATTAGACAATTGTCTAGTCAGCTACCTCGCCATTAGGCTATTACTTACTATCTTACATACGCCTTTAGACTATTGTTTAGTCAGTTACTTCCGCCGTTAGATTATTATCTAGTGAGTTAAATCCGTCATTAGATCATTGTCTAATCAGTTCCAACAGCCATTCACATCCATGTAGACCATGTAAGCATTGAAAGTAAATGGTTCATACTTTACATAATCATATACCTTCTACTCAATTAGATTCCGTGAACTAATAAATCACGTTTCTAATAAATGTGTTTAACCATCTAATACAAGTTTCCATATAGATATGCTATCATCAGTTTATCTAAGTAAAATCATAAACTCCACCTAAAACTGTTGTCACACATACTGAAACATTTATTCACAAAGCTAAGTAAAATCTCAAACTTAACAAGTATAATGAACCATTTATTAACAAAACTTCAAGATACACCAATATACTATAAACATCTTAATTTATAAAATACAGGAGTAGATTTCATATAATATTTTACATTATGTTTATATTAGTGTTTCAGTTAGAGTTTGTATTTTTCATTTGTGTAATACTATGTGAAAACAAACTGAATTTATCACGAGACAATCTGATACATCATACAAAGACATTCATTTCAGTATGTAAATAAAAGAACAAATGAGCTAATTCACACTAAAATTTCAGTTAGTAGGCTCAGAAAAACAAGTTTATCTACTATTTCAAAACAGATATTTCCTCATAATCATTTGGAAACTGTTATAGCAACATGAATTTTCTTTTCAGTTAAAAACTATACAAATTGTCAGTCACAGATCAGTGTTCTGTGGTTTTTGTTCTGGTTTGTTTGGAATTTCGTGCAAAGCTACACGAGGGCTATCTGTGCTATTTTTCCCTAATTTAGCAGTGAAAGACTACAGGGAAGGCAGCTAGTCATCACTCCCAACTCTTGGGCTACTCTTTTACCAATGAATAGAGGGATTGACTGTCACATTATAACAACCAAATAGCTGAAAGGACGAGCATGTTTAGTGAGATGGGGATTCGAACCCACGATCCGCAGATTCCGAGTCGAGCATCCTAATGAAACGGATCGTGCCAGACCTGATTTTCTTATATAAAACTCACTTTGTCGTCATTGTCCAATACACTTTCTTTAGTATACGTAACTAAAATCTCAGACATAAGTATCACACATACTAAAACATTTGTTAACAAATCTTCACGATACACTGCAATACTATTATCGAATACATTTTAGGTCTGTAGAGAGTTATTTTCTCATAATTCTCAATATGACAGTAAACCAAATTTTAACTTTCAAGATACTCTGCTTAAATCAATACTGATGGCTCTATATGACCTAAAGCATGTTTGCACATGACTCTATAATATCTGGTATCTGATAGAGTTGTACAGAACCACGTGTATTTACTTTAGTAGGGTAGTTAAATCAACGATGGTAAAACCTGAGGGGGTGAAGACTTTTGCAACATGGGTTTTCAATATTTTTTGTTATATCACTAAATTGTGTAATAATGCATCTTTTGTTCTTTGTAATCTTTATAAACTAGTGTGAGATTAATATAATAAATATTTTAGGCCATTTGAGTTATGTCTTTCACAAGAAAACACCTAAGATGTATTACCAGCAGCCCTCCAGTAGCACAGCGGTATGTCTTCGGACTTACAACGCTAGAATCCGGGTTTCGATACCCGTGGTGGGCAGAGCACAGATAGCCCATTGTGTAGCTTTGTGCTTAATTACAAACAAACAAGTATTACCAGCAAAAAGGGATGAAGACTTTTGCAAGGTACTTTATATATCTAGCTTATTTTTTATGATAAATTGCACCTCATGAAGATCAGTTTCTAACAAGTACGTTTGAACAACTAATACAAGTCTCAATTTACATTTCCTATTCATAACTCACGTTTCATCATAGCCTAATATGCTATGATTTATATATGTAATTAAAATCACACACTTAACAAGCACGCTGAAACATTTATTAACAAAACTTCAAACTAGAAAAAGATAAAACAGACACAATCTTATATTTATCTAGTTGTTCTTGAAACTCATATACATCAACAGCATTAACAAAGCTGGTCTCACTAAGAAAGATATATATAACTTAAAACATTAGGCAATACATTAATGCTTATGCTTATTGTAAATATTAGAAGTGTGAATCTTTTTCATCAGTAAAGGTGATATTTGCAATCATAGTCTCGGTCAAAACACTATGTGTATAATTTATTAATGTATTTAACTTTGTGTTGCACTTCCAGCCAACTCACGAGCTCAGGTACTGGGCAAGAAGTACCCAACATGCATCAGCATACATCGCAAGGTGTGTACAGTTCAAATGTTATTGTGTTGCTCCTCGATGGAAACCCATAGTAGAGAAAGACATTCAGACATTCCCATAACTCAAGAAAGACATTGTATGTTTAGTGTAGATTGAACTTAAGTTTTTTGCGACTCTGTACAAGGGAAACTCTGATTATCACAGTGCTTGTCTATATTTTATGAACCCATGGCCTCGTATTCAGATGGTCATCACATGAGACCTCGAGACCATGGGCATCTGCAGAAATTTTCCTGGAGGAGTTGGGGGGGGGGGCAAAGTCAAAATCAATTGATGATGGAGCCGCTTTCAAAGTTTTGCCATTACAGTCAAGAGAATAGGTAAGTTCCCACAGTCATATTTGATGGGTTTAATATTTGTAAGGTTAGTTTAAACTATAATGCAGACTTGCAGCTATATATATTCCATAATATAATTTTTTCTCTTTTTTAGGTTCTTAACCCTATAGAGTAATTTTACCTTAGATAAAACAACTGCTTATATAAATACAGAAATTTGAGGTTACATAAAGCACAATATTTCAATGGCATTTATTATGTATGTATGGTAAGAACAACAAGACTGCATCAGTTTATTTGATAACCTGCTGCCGGTATTACCAGCAGGTGGCAGCAGGTTGACCCCGACCACACTGTGTCAGGGTTCAGGAGATGTTGGTCTCTTTGATGACCTGAGCGAGAACTGCCATGTCCAACATCCAAGAAGCTGCTGTGGTAGCAACGTTTGTCAATATTTAGCTACAGGGTAGGTATAAAGAGATTTTAAATAAAGCTGCTGAAATACCTAGCAAAGTTTATTAGAATTGAAAATTAGGTGTAATAAATAGTGTGAAATATAAAAAAAACTTGTAAATTCACATATATAAATATATTGAATAAATGAAGAGAGAATTATGTGCCTTATTTTTCAGGGGGATAAGTGTCCCCCCCCCCCTAATGTATCCATGCCAGAGACTGCTTTCTAATACAGGTCCCTGAATTTTTTCTTTTCACAACAAAAATGAACAGTGCAGCAGCAAGAGGCTCTATGTTGTACATCTATTTACTATCAAAAGAATGTTTGTATCGATCATCATAAAACTATTTCAAAGTGGTTAACATTATTTCATCCCTACTAGACGCTAGTAGCTCCTTAATATAAGAACAAATGTTTTTTTTTGAATGACTGTAATTAAAGGGAGAACTGTGTGATAATGTGTTATGATTTTATCTTACTTCTGTTACTACAATCTTATAACAATTACATTGATGTCTAAGACGTAAACAATAAACTGTTATTATGAGATACACAGCAGAAATGATACTAACTTAATTATAATACGCATGGTCTTTAAACAGCAGTCTCTGAAGATAAATCTAATATGTAGGTGAAAGTCTGAATTTATATCTTTGTCATGAGATCACAGAACTTACAAGTACATCACTGTATTGAAAATGTCCACTATGGTATTCACGATGTTTATTGTTCCAACGATAGAGTGATGTGATATCACAGTATATAACACATTCTCTGACAGATTCTAAATATCTATGTGAGAAGAATCTATTTTCTGCAGATACAATCAGATTTCTGTGTTACTGTACATCAGACAAAATATCTTAGTTCTTGTTTTCACTACTTTCAAATATTGCATAACAATAGAACAGGTTGTTTTTCAAATAGTGGTCGTTGACAAGCATGTGACTAATAAACAAAGGTCAAATCTTTGCTCGCAGAGTTTTACCCTTTGGTGTCACTTCTTTGAGATTTCCTTTGTTCTAGATTCAACATATATGTGTGTGTAAAATTACTGTACAAACTTTTTTACAGTCATGGGTTATGAATATATACTTTGTAGTAAATATGTTCAAAATATACAATCATGTACTCATCATATCCATACAAATTATTTCGGCGACTACCTTATTTGTTTTGTTTATGGAAAGATGTTTAATTTACACAGTCTTTTGTTTGAACATTTAGACATTCCTCAATTATTACTATACCAGGCTCTTGGAATTATACAAAATACAAAATTCTTATTATTTTGTTAAGATGAAGCACTCAAACATACTGGAAAAAAAACTTTTTAGTGCTAAATATAGTAAAACAAAATATTTTTAGTGCTAAACATAGTGAAAACAAAACTTTTTGGTGCTAAACATACTCAAAAAAATATTTTTAGTGCTAAACATACCGAAAAAAGCCCCCCAGTGGAACAGTGGTACGTCTTACGCAGACTGGGGGCTTATATCCATAGAAACCGGGTTTCGATACCCGTAGTGGGCAGAGCACAAATAGCCCTTTGTGTAGCTTTTTGCTTGATAACAAACAACAACTACTGAAAAAATCTTTTTAGTGCTTACAGTAATTTGAATAATGTTTTCACAATCAGGGAGTGACAAAGAAAAGTAATTTATTGTTTAAACCCCGAGACGTGAAAATATTGTCGATAAATTAAACAAGTATAAATTGTTGAAAAGCATGTCCCACACAAATGACGTAAGACACATTTCAAATATTTCTGTACATACGCTCTCAATTACACAGCCGTGTGATCCGCATGTCCTTTACTATCTGTATCTTTTGGGTAAGTGGTATTAGTGTGGAGGTCTAGTTTTTGAGGTAATCAATATGATATTATCGATAGAGTGGCAGATTTTACTTTTCAGAAATTGCAAAATAGAGGCGATCACAGAACAGTGTACGTAGTTGCACGTATCGTAGTACCAGTCTAATATATTTAATAATCAGTTTTTTAATTAATATGTTGAGCAAATCAAAATGTTATTGTTTTTTACTAGAGGTCTTTACAACTAGAAAAATCCAGTATAATTACGAGTTGGAAATTAAAAACAGTTAACAGTTCAAGTTAATATATTTATTAGAATATTTCAAAATTAGGAAAAGCAGAAACAGATTTAGTAACAATTTTGATCAATTCAATAAAATGTTTTATCTTTTAAAGTACAAATGTAATAAAATACCCAAGCTATTGTCGAACACCTTTTGTAAAATTGTGGTTCCCAGAAACAAGAAACAGTGTCAGTGCGACCGGGGCGGAATGGGAGGTGCAGCACGTACATATGCACAAGTCGGGAAGTTCTTGGGGGCGACAAAAATAAATGTCAAAAAATTGCTTCTGGTTACTAGCTGTCCCTTTGCCGAGCGACAATTTTCTGGCAGACAGAATCGGCATTCTGCTGTAAACTATACAGCTAGAACTTTATACTGCTGCTGCCTACAGATGATTCACGGAAAATTCATTGGGGAGTAGGAGGGGTGAACGACACATTCAGCGTTTCCACGGGGCGACAAAACACGTCGCACCGTTCCTGGCAGGAAGTTAACATTCAGCAAAACCAATTGTATAAGCATAATATCCAAATGACAGACCCTGATATATATTTTGGATGGGCGTGGTGGTCTAACGGTTAACATACCAAGCTAAAATTCGAAGAATCCAAAGTCCAAACTCCTCACTTCAAGCTTTAGTGCGTTATAAAAACAACAGTCAATCCCGTTATCCGATTTAAATAGCTTTATAAGCCGTTGTGGCGACAGATGCTGCTGGCTGGCTTCCTTTTCTGTGTTCAGTAATTTAAACAAAGGGACGAAACGTTTGGGAAGTGGTTCTCAAACTTTTTCGTTGCGGACCACATATTGGTCCTATCCCAACTGTTCTGTTTTCTCGTATGGCTTTAGCCGTGGCGTTGCGTGTCAGTGACTTGCATCTTGGATCAGTCTTAGATCTACCTGGAGGACACTCACGCACCATCATTGGGCCACGAACCACACACCTTGAGAATCACTGCTCTAGGGGTTTTTGACCCGACCGTTTAGCCCACTTGCGCATGATGTGCCGTTCAAGTTGTTTCTTGTTTGTTTGTTTGTTTTGAAGTTATGCACAAAGCTACACAATGGGCAATCTGTGCTCTGACCACCACGGGTATCGAAACCCGGTTTCTAGCATTGTAAGTCCGCTGACATGCCGCTGTGCCACTGGGAGGTCCGTTCAAGTTGAAAATTCTAATTCCATTACAGATTGAATAAACGTAATACTGTTTTGTTGTTCTTGTTTTTATCTCCTGCTGCCTTTTTAAATTGTAGATGGTTAAATAATAGATTCAAAGTTTTTATGAACTGCCTTTACCTAAAGTGGATGAGTGGTTAAAGTTTTGGCCTCTGGAGACTGGAATATCACTACTCCATAAAATATACGATCTATTCTGCCTAAACCTTCTCTAAAACAAAATCATAAATAGTTTCATTTGTTTGCTTGACTACTACTGTATCTTAGGGAAACGAATAATCACAGATTGCTAAGTTATGTGTCATAGACTCTAACCAAAACTACCATTTCTGGTTGACTGACTTTTCGTCGGTATTGCGTCCCACTCATTAATTGTAAATTAATTACAGAGAGTTGCATTTGTTGTAATTCGTTTCGAGGCCGGGTTTAACTTATAGCGGTTAATTTACCGAGTTGCTGATGAAAAGTACGAAATACGCGCTGCAATGGAGCTGAACACCTCCACTCAGTCAATCCTGTTATTCCGTTGAATGAGCTAAAACAAAAAACCTTTGTGGCGGCGGGTGCTGCTGATTGGCTGCCCTCTGTATGGTCATTAATTCAATATTAGGGACGGCTACACTTCAATCATCCAAGGGGAGCTGACCAGACCGTTTAGTAGCCAGAAAGGAATTTAAATTTCAAATTAATAGCACTCACCTGGTGAAAATTTCGGACTCTGTCAAAACATATATGTATATGTTTTTTGAGTGGGCAGATTCCAAAAGCACCGGACAAGGAGGGGTAATACTACTCAAACGAAACTGAGTCGTAAAAGTAAGTGATCTCCCAAAGGTTTGTATTTCACATACTCTGTCGAAATTAGGTTTAAGTGCAGACATTTCAGGTACTTGCAAATTAACACGTGAATTTTTATAACAAAAATTTGGAATGCACATGCATGAAATTGATATTGCATCACTCAAAAATGTATTGTTTCATGCCATTTTAAAAATATTTGAAACGTTTCTAAAACAAGATAGCACAGGAAAAAATCTTTTAAAAAATACCTTGATTGATACCATATTAAAACTACATTTAATGCTTTAAAATTTTGAAACCAATCTTAAAGAAACAGCTTAAAAGGTGTTTAAAAAACATTATACAATATATAAATAATATTGTTGTTTTCTTAGTGCAAAGCTACACAATGAAGTATTTGCACTTTCTTCACCGCGGAAAATAGAACTTGGGATTTTATCACTGTAAATGGGTAAACTGACCGTTGACTCACCGGGGGGGGGGGGGGATGGGGATAATATATGAATAGTTTTATACCCTTTCTAAAATTTAGTACTTCAACCTTTATAGTCTTAAAATAGACAGTAGACACAGGTTATTTATCTTACTATAATGGATGTAGCGAATGGCACCACAGACAAAAAATCTATAAAACAATTCACACTTTGGCTATTCAAGATTCAAACAATTAGAAAAATAACTGTGGTATATGTAACACAATCTATGTATGAAACTCAAAATCTGTCTGTTTGCTTGCTTGCTTGTTTGTACGCCGCGTTCTCTGCACAGGTCACACTTTCCTCACGTGATATACGTTGATATATGTGTCTATCGTCTGCTATCCGAACCAGTAATTTTATCGTAAACATATGCATTACACGAATAAATTCTATGCAGACTTGAAATTTTTTGGTAAGTTCATTATATAATATAGCATTACAAGCCTATTTAGTTATGTATCATTAACTACACATCTACTAATAGATAATATTGTTACGTATCTGCTTGTTTGTTAATTTCCGGTAAAATTCTTTCTGAGTGACTTCAGCGATACAAGTCCCTTCTTGCTTAAAACTAGTTTATTCTTGTTACAAACTTTGTAATACACTTAATTTCCACAGTCACTTTAAACTTAACTATTTTTATAAACACACGCTATAATTCAAAGCGATTCACACACTTTATTTATGGTGCCTACTGCTCGCTTGACTGAATTATCAATATCTCTCTTCAATCTATCTCCGGCTTATATACTAAAAAAGAGGGCGATTGGGACATTCGTGAGGTTCCCCGATCCTTCTAGAAACTCGAGCGCACATGCTCCCAGAGTCGCGTGACTTCCGCTGTCGTACCAATATATTTAACCTCACACATAAAAGAAATGTATGCAGAATCAAAATGTCGAGTGTGAAAAAGCAAACAGTAGGCCTAGCCTATAAAATGAAATAATGCCGTCTGCCATAAAATAGACTACGTGAAAAAGAGTAAGGCTTACATTATAATACTTATTGTGTAAAATGAGATTAAAGTCAAGTCAGCGAATGTATTTTATTCTACTTTATTTTTTTCTCCGGGTGGTTCGATACCTGGAAGTAGATTTTTTTTTATACATTATAAACTACAATATTGCATTTTGTTTGAAGTATATTTCACATATTAATGTCATAATTTGAATACGGTATCACATTCATAAATATATATTAAACTTACATTAAAGCAAATTGAACATAATATTAGATACATATTTACGTTTGAAATATTAATATTTGAAGAGGAAAGACGGGGGATGGGGGAATAGAGCTAGGCTACTCACACATATTTTATCCTTGCCAATGAAGGAAAAAAAAAACAACTAAAAACATCGTTCATAAGGAAGCCCTGATTTAAAACAGGTTCTTAGTATATTGTTACGACAGCGGAAGTCACGTGACACTAGTAACACGTCATGAACTTCTAGAAAATGCATGTCCCTTCGTGAAGCCTCGAGTGTTTACTAGATATGCGGTATTCTTGTATATAAGACCGCCAAGAAGTGACGGCAACAATGTAATTGAATTGCAGACAGAGATACAGACGACAATTAAGCCAAGCGCGTGAATCGTTCGTTCGTTGTGAATTATAGTGTTTGTTTAAGTTTTAGCGTGACCGTGGAAATTAAGTGAATTTCAAAGTTGTATTGAGAAAGAATAAACTAGTTTTATTTAAGAAAGGACTTGTAGCGCTAGAATTTCTTCGGAACACATTTTTACGGAAAATTAACAAACGAACAGAGACGTAACAAATTGGTGTTAGGAGTGAGATAAAAAAAACAAGATGGAAACAAGAAGCTGCAAATCAAACTACAGCTTAGCAGATTTGTTGGCAGCAATACAAGAACAGTAAAAGAAACAAGAAGAACGAGAAAATAAACAAGAAGAGACATTACAGCAGTGGTTGGAGGAAAAATAAAAGAAACAATAAGAACCAGAAAAGAAACAAGAAGAGAGATTACAGCAGTGGCAAGAAAAACTGCAACAGTGGCAGCTCGAACAGCAAAATAAACAAGAGATATGACAGCAGTTGTTGGAGGAAAAAGAAAAGAAACAAGAAGAGAGATTACAACAGCTATTGGAGGAGAGAAAAAATAAACAAGAAGAGAGACTACAGCAGTGGTTGGAGGAGAAAGAAAATGAACAAAAAGAGAGACTACAGCAGTGGTTGGAGGAGAAAGAAAATGAACAAAAAGAGAGACTACAGCAGTGGATGGAAGAGAAAGAAAATAAACATGAAGAAAGTCTCCAACAATTGAGAGAAAGCCAGAGTACACAAATGGAAAACATTAGTCAATTTCAAAGCAAATTAAATACATTTAAGAATGAGTTATTGTCTTTTACACAAGGAGGATACATTAACCATCGACTTAATCAGCCCCAGACAAAGGCAAGCCCCTAAATTCTAATGCAGTCATCTTCAGTCCTGTTCGAAGTCACATCCCAGATACGAATGTCAGCAATAGGGGTGATCCAGTACGAAGGAAGCCACAGGAATTCGATGGCAAGGCACCATGGGAAGCATATAGAGCAC
>NW_013668773.1:58612-85508 GCF_000517525.1 Limulus polyphemus
ACGTCCTTTTCGAACCTTCGTGAATTGTCGGGAGACTACTAGATTGGGGGTAGTCTGGTATATATAAGACGGTCACAACGTGACGGGAGAGTATGTGTGATTGAACTGAGTATTGTTGAAGTCGAGCACGTGAGACGTTCGTTGAGAATTATAGCGTTTGTTATAGCGCGGCTGTTGAAATTAAGTGTATCGCAAAGTTATATTCAGAAAGAATAAACCAGTTTTATTTAAGAAAGGACTTGTGTCGCTAAAGTTTCGTCGGAACGAATTTACGGAAATTAACTAACGAACGGAGGCGTAACAATATTTTCAAATATTTTGTTTTTAAGCAATATGAACATATAGTCTAATGAAAAGTGTTATGTTAATAAACTTAGACGCATCATATTCATGTAGAGATATTTTTGCAAATATTTTGAAATGTTTTAGTATTAAAAAAGTTGTAGAATAAATATAATTTTATAAAATAGTGTTAACAATTTAGTGCAGTTTTTATACGTATAGAACATTTAAACATTTTACTAGTGAAGAAATATTTTCTCACTGTTATTGGCAAATTCATTTAAAAACTAGTATGAAATGGAACGTTATCTGTTTTCTACCGTCTGAAGAAGCTGCATCAATTTCTATTTTCAGACTCTTCTGAAAAGGGGTACTAATTGTTGATTTAATGTAGTTTTTAATTTTGGTCTTCAGACCTTTATTAATAATTAAATAATTTTGAAAAGACGGACTAACTGCTTATTTTGACAGTATGATATGGAATAAAGATTTAATACTCTCGAAAAGGATATTCATACATTAATTAATAGGCCATTAACTGTTGCATGTTAAAACCACATTAAAGAAGGTATTAACTGTGAACTTAATGTCTTTTTTATCTTTAAGTTCGGAAGGTACTATGTAACAAAGGTTGCCTGAATAAAGTTGGAGGTATGAAAGAAGTCACGTTACCCTTTACTGAGACTTATGACGAATTTTGTCAAACTAGTTGGTACTAGTCTGATTCAAATAATGAGGAATAATCAGTCCAGGTGACATTTTAATGAGTAACTAGTTAGATTATATGTTTTATTAGAAGTCCTTATTTCAGTGTTAGTCAATATGAGAACAACAACATATCATCAAATATAATTCAATCAACTAACAAAATGTAAATCTATGGACCACAGATTTTTCTCACATCTGCTCGTTTATAGAGATCAACACCCCCCAATTTTCAACCACCTGAGGTATCGTGTTAAATTATAGACTCCATGTAGTTGCATAATAATGGATGGGGCAGCTACCACAGGGCTAAAACCCTCTCAAAATTGGTATATAAATATTGGAATTGAGGGGAATATTTTAAAACACTGAAATGTTTTAATAGAGAGGGCAACAAAACTTTTTGCCCCCTGGCCCTTTAACACCTAGTTATCATTGAATATATAAGGTACCTTTCAGGTTGAAAATATCAACATCTATATGTTTGAATGCTCAAAGTGTGTGTAAAACAACATTTTATAATACAACAAAGTATGTCCTATTTAACTGTTAGATAAAAAGATTTCTTGGAATCTCCTATTATATTTAAATTTCTAGTGTTTATGATAACAGTAAAGATTTATATTTCTGAAACTGGAGCTGCAAAATTATTCGTAAAGACTTTACCTTCAGCAAGCAATGAAATATATTCATAGTTATTAAATCTTTCTCGGTGTTACCACACATACATACTTATAATTTTCTTATTAGATACGTCCCATGTGCGTGTAAAATCCGTGGAATTAATAATCAAGTTTTGAAATGTGCTTTAGAAACTTAACTACTAATTAAGTGAAGCTGTAAACTGCAAAGTCATTATTAGCTTACATACTTTAGTGTAGAGGCTGTTCAACCTTTTTTTCTTCAAAGTACTCCATACATTTAAGCCTTTGGGACATATGTAAGAATTATGTCTAATTTTTTATTAGCTCTGTAATTTTCAGTCCTTTGTCTTTTGAGATGATGCGTGAGAAGTATGTTTAATGTTAAAATGGGCTTATCAGAAGTGATCTTTCAAATATTCTTGGGAAATTTTTTTTTGTGAACCCGCAAATGTTAAATATTTTTAGCGTATGTTATGTTATGGTCTTATCAATAAATGCTATTTCGAGAACCAAAATAAAAGAACAAAGTGGTGTGAAAGAAATAAAGTATTTTATTTCAAACTACCTAGAAATAAGACATGATTTAAAATGAAACCTTTTACAGATCAAAATTTTTGAGCTAGTGCTAAAAGCAGTGTAGGCGATGTACCATAACAAACACAGGACATGCCATTATAGTGAAAATACAGATTACAAACTGGTTGAACAAAATAACACTTCAACGAATCATCCTGTATTAGTTTATACACAGTATGGATGTTCTAAAAACAATGATGAATTATATATTCGTAATAGTTATGTAAGCCCAGGATCTAAACAATGGCTTAATACTTTTCTTATAAAATTTAACACATTTCATGCAGATAAAAAACAAAACAAGCATGCCTCTCCTGTAAACCTAGACACTGCAATTCTTGGATTATACAGAAAACTAACCAATATTTTCTATTAAACAAAGAAAATTGAAAAGTGACCAGATCTCACATTGGGAACACTTAAGGATAGAAAATTACCAAAATGGATAATAACGAGATAATTTAGGATAAAAGAATATTAATTCGAATTTAATTTGTCGATATATTTCTTCTTCACACTAAGACGATCATTATACAACAAAACATACATTTTCAAATTGGAAATTCACGATATATTAAACTTCTGATGAATAAATCTACTAATTTCTATTTAATGAAGTAGGCGGGTCTTTTCAGTTCAACACAGCAATGCCTGACGTTTATGGTTAGATAAAAGTAATATCAAACACGGTCAGTTAACGAATTGGTGTCAGGTCATCATGAGATGTAAATATATATACATACATATTTTTCGCCTATGGTGATGATCATGATACATCATTCAAAAAACAAGTTACGCTTGTACGAGAACCAGTTTGTCCCGGACCTCACCGAGGTAGTAAACTTTAATATTGGCTCTTGTATGTCTACAACTGTATGAAGTTTGTTGTGCTATAATAGTGTTGAAAATATTTTCCAAAATAACCTATCACGTCACAAATTATCCTAACATAATTTCATTCAAATGAATTTCTTAACTACGTGATATCGAAAGATAATTGTTCTTATGTAACAAAATAGCTCACATGAAACAAAAGGATTAATTAGTACTTAATTTTTTACTATCACCGCAAAATCTTGAACGTTGACCTGATTACTTTAAAAGATAGAAACACACTTTAGGATTCTGGAAATTTTCTTATCAATGTTTGAGACGGATATTAGCAAAATTATTAAAATCACAATTTAAAAAACAAGATAAAGATTTATCTGAAAGAAAAAGAGGAAAATATATTAAAAAAGCACTTAAACTAATTTATTTTATTTTCTGAATAATATACTATTTTTTACCCCATCTAATCATGATTTTTTTGAAACGGCTTTTCAATGTTTTTGCGCTTTGGTTTATGAAGTGTTATCATTTAAATTAAAAAATTTAATTAGCAAATTTCATAAACACATAAGCTTAACGGAAAATTTGTTAAATTTACCGCGTTTAAAATGCATAACAGAAAATAGGTATAACTAATTCCCAAATTATTCTAACTAGGGTTTGTTGTTTTATTGTCTGAGAAGACACTTCAAATATTTAGTTTATCATGTGTTGTGATTAAAAGTTCGCAAGTTTATTTCCAAAACAATCTCATATCTGCATGAGAAGTAAGATTTGTAGTCTTAAATATCAAACAAATTCTACTTAATTTTTTCCATATAATAAAATACATTTTTCAGTGACAAATTGAAATTCGGTGTTTTTAAAACATCAAATAAAGTTCTACCTTGAACGTGCTTTTGTATAAATGGTATAACTTTACATTGTTTTGTTACAGTTTTGTTCGCGCGATCATGTATTTGTTGGCGCGTACGTCTATAATAAAAATTTTGTGTTTTTACATAATTATCTCGTCAGGGCTGTGAAGAGGTAAATAATCCTTTGTACGCCTTTGATATAATACAGATAATTGTGAAATATTTTTATGGTTTACAAAACGGGAAACAGAATATTTATGAACTAAATAAATGAAATCACCTTTCTAATTTTATTCACTGCTTACGACCACCAAAAGGTTAACACTCAAAATAAAATATAAATAAATAAATGTGACAAAAAACATGTTTGAAATCAACTTTTAAATGTCCAAATTTAAAAAGAAAAACAGAATATATGAATGAAGCAAGTAAGTTGTTATCGAAGAGTGTGTCCCCCGTTAGGTCAGCGATAACTCTCTCTTTCTGCATCTGGCCATTTATGGACTTATAATGCTAAAATACGGGGTTCGATTCCCGGCGGTGGACAGAGCGCATATAACCTATTGCGTACTTTTGCACTAAACAATCACAACTACTGACGAGTGTAATGTGAGGTACAGTTGTGAGGACGTAGGTCGTGCGTATTAATACACAGCATAAAGAAAAATCTGAGATGTTACGTGTACTATACAAATCTGTCCTCAAAATGATGACGCAATAGAATTAAACAAATTTATCAAATAAAAAGAACACACATTTATAATTCACATGAGTACCCAGCTGTTGGTCATAGCGATGATCATACCTTTGAAACAAAACGGTCTAGAAATTAATATTCTTGAATATCGAAGTCAGTAGGTTTCATTAATATCTCAATGTATATAATTAAACATCTCTAATGCTAATTACAAATATATTACATAATTTACAAGATGTTGGAGTTATTGAAACATGGAAGATTAGAATAAACATACTGCCTATTGAGAGATATTATAGTACTTAAGAAAGGCTATACTGTATACATATACTGTTTCGACCCTAGTTAATAACTCACTTCAGTAATGAGAATCATAAACACATTCATTGTTACTTTCTCTATACTCTATAGTATTTCCGAGACCATAATTCAAAAACTGTCCACAAAATCATAAAACATACAGCAAGTTATTATTTTAAGTACATATTTAACGTATGCGTTACTTCACTGATACTTCTAGAAGTAACGTCAAAAAGTTTAATCTCATAATAGATTACATGAATTCAATTCATGATGCTGATATAATCTTTGAAGCAAAAACTTTTGGCTCACTTATCACGCTTAGCAGAAACACAGTTAATCATCTAAGCATTCACTATTTATAAAAGTGTGTCTTTATTATATGAACTGCAACCTCATAAAGCAATATATTAATCGTTCTCTTTAGTAAGGTCACACATAAGCTTCATGGCTGACAATTCGATGGCATATTTTCTGATAAAAGTTTCTCCAGGAACTACACGTTTTTCCTGACCATATCCAGAATCCCGAAGTGATACCCACAACTAACGTCATTAAGTACTTTATCATGAAAACGGCAAAGTCTGGCTTGGGCCAGTACCCTTGTGTTCTAAACAAATCTTTAGGGGGACAAGGTATACTGTACATCGGTTTTTGGCAATTTTCTTGTTGCCAAGACAACATCCAAGATTCAAAGTAAGTCTGTTCATAAAAATAGCAGGCTAGGACTATGACGGCTGGTACAGTGTAGAGCACTGAGAAGATGCCAATACGGATCATTAATTTTTCAAGCTTATCTGTCTTCGTTCCATCATGCTTCATGACTGTGCGGATACGACACAAGGAGACAAATCCCGCCAGTAAAAATACTGTTCCCAATCCTAAGTAGAAAAACAGCGGCGCCAAGACAAACCCTCTGAGTGCTTCGACATCCCAAAGCCCAACATAGCAAACTCCACTTAAAATGTCTCCTTCCACTTTTGCCATAGCAAGAACAGTGATGGTCTTTGTGGCGGGAACTGTCCATGCTATTACATGAAAATAATGTGAATGTTTCTCAATGGCTTCATGACCCCACTTGAGGCCTGCAGATAGAAACCAGGTCAGAGTCAGAATTACCCACCAAATGGAGCTGGCCATACTAAAGAAATACAACATCATAAAAAGGATTGTACAACTTTCTTTTTTATTGCCTTGAGTGATCGTTCTAACCATATTCACTCCAGCCTTTATCTCTGGTGGATCGAAAGGCTTATTACAAGCTACTTCATCCCCCAAAAGAAACCCGACAACGTACGTCAATGCTACCATAAAGTAACAAAGGGATAAACAGATAATAGGCCTCTCGGGGTAACGGAATCTCTTCATGTCAACTATAAATGTAAGAACTGTAAAAAGTGTAGAAACCATGCACAAAATCGCCCATGTGCCTATCCATATCCGAGAGAAGGTTCGTTCCTCTTGTCTAAAAAACATACCATAACAAGGCAATCCACAATTTTTTTCTTCTTTCTTTCCAATACGAACTACATAGTCAAGTCCTTTGGGGACTCGAAATTCTGTTGGGCATATAAACTCCTTACCTGAGGTTGGTTTTCTCCCGGAATCAGCGTGAGGAAATGGTGAAGAAGTAGCGGTACGGCTGGACTTTTCTGTGTCGTTCTGACCTACACAGAGTTCGGGTCCACCAGCTTCTGGAAACTTTTCACATTCCAAAGTTTCGGGCCAGCGAAATCCAAACTTATTCATCAGACCTTCACAGCCATTCCTTGCTGATTGGCACAAAGAACGACAAGGGGGAAGAGGGTGAGGCAAGATGGTGCAAACGGGAGTGTACATAGAACATAGGAAGAACTGTAAATCAGGACTGCACTTTACCTTCACTAAAGGGAAGAACTGGTGAACTTCGAGACCAGCATCTTCTTGTTTCTGATGGTTAAGCAGATTTGGCATCATGGTTTGGTTATATTCAATATCTTTACACAACGGCACTGTAATAGGTTCACACAGGTTATGCTGCGGAATAGGATTCAGGTCGTGTTCGGAAACTCGTGTGCTAAGCACTTGAGCCTGAACTTGGCGCCTTCCATGTTGGAACGCTGTGCTGAGAAACAGAGGTAATAGCGTTATCACCGATGCACGAGTCATGACGTAAAACTGTATTAACCCTATATTACTAACTAGCAGACCGTTGCTTCTATGTTTAGCTCATACTGCAATAAATGTAGTCACCAGTTCTTTCTAAAAACGGCAAAACCTTGTAGGACTTACGGTAACACGAAATATTAAAGTCACTGGCGCCTAACGCTTCATGAACGAAGACTTGTTGCCCACGTTTCGTCCGGTTCGCGTGGCACAATGACGCACACTGACTGATCTATTAGGTATAGACAAACAGGCATACGTCCATTCGCTGTAGCTGAGCGTCGCGATTGGCCAGTTCTACAGATCTATGCGTAGCCAGTTGTTCGAAAATTTCAGAGGAATGTATACTCAAGGTACATTGAACTTCATTTACGTACGTCAAATCTCACTTTATGTCGATTGTCACGCAGTTCCATTGACCGTCAATATTCTACCTACACTTAGTGTATTAATCTTCAGTTTCTAATTGCTATAATGTCCTGAAGCAACAGACTTTATGCTCACCATATGCCGTAGCAAACACACTGACCAATAAAAGGAAATGCTTTTAATTCAAACTGAAAAGCCTCACAGTGGCACAGCGGTATGTCTGCGGACTTACAACGCGATAAACCGGGTTTCGATACCCGTGATGGGCAGAGCACAGATAGCTCATTGTATAGCTTTGTGCTTAACTTCAAGTAATCAAACCGAAATATTAAAAGTACTAGAAAAAAAATGAAGCAGAATATGAACATCAAATTTTAAATAAACACTGCACTCAATTTTATGCCAGTCCACTCTAAACTATAAAGCGGCCAGAAGGAGGTGTAGAATGAGAAGGTTTATTTTTACCACAAGTGTTAGAAAGTCCGTTATCACCGTATGGTGCGTGGGTGGGTCAGCGGCAAGCTTAGGAGTTTACAGCGCTAAAATTCAAGTTAGATTCCCTGCAGTGTACTTTCTTTGTACTTAGAAAACAATATCACCATCTTCGAACCAGCTTCATCTAAAGTAGTGCTTTTATCTATATATTTAGAAATGTGAGTAATCAATAATCTATCTATGCTTAGCATTATATATAATATAAAATGATATATATATATATATATATAATTGTTAATAGGCGATTAAATCAGCACTATAAAACAATAATGAATTAAATATCGCATTACCGTTATCGATCCAGGTTGTCAACTTATTGTCATAACGGATATTAGTATGTATACACACACACACACACACATATATATATTTATCAATATATTTCACAGTTATCTGAATTACCTCAAAGGCTTAACGATTACACAGCCTGCACAGCCGTGACAAAACATTTGTGTAAAATTCAACATTTTTATCATAGATGTACGAGTAAAAAAAATATACATAATCCTGGCAGACAAAACTGTAACAAAACAATGTAAAATTATATTATTTATAGAAAAGTATAAATGGTATCATTTTAAAGCATAAAAATGTCAATGGTCATAACATCCGAAAGCATTCGATATACCCCGTCTAGTTTGTTTGGAATTAAGCAAAGCAACACAATGGTACACAAAGGGCTATCTGTGCTCTGCCCACCACGGGTATAGAAACGCGGTTTCTAGCAGTATAAGTCCGCAGACATACCGCTGTGCCACTAGAGGGCAAAAATAAAGCAAGCAAGCTACAGATTCAATAAAGGGTTAGGATTTAAGTACTAAAACCCACAACGTCCCAGATCCCACTACCGCTCACGGCCTATGTTCGTTTGTGGCCATGATAGTTACCCTTACAGACATAGAAGTAGAAATCTGATAACATTAACCAACCTCGATTTCTATACAAAATTATCATCTAATCCCCACCCTTATTTGCTAGTTCTAATAATAAATGATATTGTAATTTTTAGATACGATGTTACAAACTATAAGCCTAACTGTACTGTTCTGATACTCCTACCTCCTCCCTTAACAATAATTTAATCTGTCAAGTAAACCTAGATATACTGATCCAGATCCAGTTTCCTGGAGTCAGCCTTTTCGGTACGGAAAGTTTTATCATAAATACATCTAGCTTTTACATTAAGATCTTATATTCTAGAGTCTTCTAAGAAATTGATATTTCAAGTTAGAAGTAATTGTTTGTAAAATATATATATATATATATTTTCTAAAAGTTATAAAATTTATTATAAAATAATTAAATACTTTACTAATTTCAAAGTTTCTGTAGCCATTAAATAATATCTTTTAATAACTTTGCATTATATTTGAAGGCAAAATGGCTAAATCTTGAAGAAAAAGTAATTGCATTTGACGTTTGTTTTATATTGATGTCTATAATAATGTAAAAGAGAAAACTAGGGAAAGATAAACAATATTTAAGATGAATTAACTTTACCCCAATAATAATACCAATAACATTATTAAAGATGTTATAAAATGTTTTGTATTAAATTATAGAAAAATAAAATATTTATCATATATTTCTTAAGTTTTGAATTTTTAAATATATACTTTAAAGATTTTATTTTGTATTTAATTAAGTTTAGAATAAACTGAGGCATATTTCATAATCGTAATACTAGAAAAGAAAGTAAATATAGAAAAATCGTTGATTATTATAGGGTTCAATCTTAAGGGTATGATGATATTTTTTGCTTTCAACTACATAAATGTTCAAAATAAAATCTTTTCTAGAAAAGAATTACAACCAATTATTAGTTTCAGATATAATAAACCAGTGTTGTTGTTTTTTTTAAATTATAAGCAATTTATTGAAAGTCTTAATACATACGGTATTGATATATTTACTTTGCAAATGTAATATTAATTATTTTGCATATCGCTTTCATACGAGAGAGTGTGTGGGGGGGGGGATGCAGTAGCACAGCGGTATATCTACTGATTTACAATTCTAGAAACCGGGTTTCAATACGCGTGGTGGGCAGAGTACAGATAGCCCAAACAAACAAATCTTTTCATGAGCATATTATTCCAAGTGATCAAAAATATTGATCTTATAAATATCCTAAAGAAAGGAACTAAATTCAGAATATTAAATAAAAAAGAACGAAATATTGATGAAAATATTATAAAAATTGGTAAAAAATGCTTCTATTCCATAGCGTTCTTACTTGAATGGAAAATATTTATTACAAAAACGTAAGAAAGAAATTAAATTACTCAAACTTAAAATAAAGTCAAACACAGTCAGTAATTATTCCAATTGATATAGGTAACTGTAACTTTGGATTTATGTAATAAAAGAAATTAATACTACAAAAACGTTGACTAAATTTACACCTGGAAAAAATACAATTACTAACAAATTATTGAAATCTATTAAAAATGTAATATACCTGTTGATTATAAATATTTTAATTTAACTTTCTTATACGCAATTCCTAAATTACATAAAACTCCCAGTTGAGCTCATATTTATTACTAATTCATTAAATACTATAACCAAACCTGTAGCTATCATATTAAATAAAATGTACTTTCTCAAGTAAAATTAAAGTCTCTTAACGTGCCAAAACAATTTTTTGATAATAAAGAACAATACACAAGTACTGGAATGCTTAGAATCTTTAAAAGTGTTTAATTTAACCTTCTCTATTTTGATTGTTATTAAACATAAAGTTGCACGAAAGGTTATCTGTGCTCTACCTTCCCACACTAGTATCGAAACCCTGTTTTAATTGTATAACTCTGCACACATACCGCTGTGCCAGTGGGGATCCTCTGTTTCGAAATCTGATTTCACTATTGAATTTTAAAAATATAATAAAAAAAGCCTTCAATGATTTATTAGATGAATTTATAGATGAAAACATAGTTATTCCTAAATATACATTTTCAAATATTAAATGTAAACATTCGTTAATTTTTGTAAATATATTAACTATATAACCTTCAATAATAAAATATTTAAACAGGTAATTGCCATCCCTATTAGGGCTGGTTTCTCTCCAAATATGGCTAACTTTATTTTTATGAAAATTGATTTAAGAACAAAGTAACAAAATCTGGGCCCGGCATGGCCA
Source organism: Limulus polyphemus (assembly GCF_000517525.1). Classification (NCBI taxonomy): domain Eukaryota; kingdom Metazoa; phylum Arthropoda; class Merostomata; order Xiphosura; family Limulidae; genus Limulus; species Limulus polyphemus. The sequence goes on from NW_013668773.1 coordinate 69,662, forward strand.
GGTGCTTAGGATGCTCGACTCGCAATCTGCGGGTCGCGGGTTCGAATTCCCGACCCACCAAACATGCTCGCCCTTTCAGCCGTGGGGGCATTATAATGTGACGGTCAATCCCACTATTCGTTGGTAAAAGAGTAGCCCAAGAGTTGGCGATGGGTGGTGATGACTAGCTGTTTTCCCTCTAGTCTTACACTGCTAAATTAGGGACGGCTAGCGCAGATAGCCCTCGTGTAGCTTTGCGCGAAATTCAAAAACAAACAAACAAGACCTGACAAGTATGTGTTTACTTCCGTTATATTGATCATTTAAAATCAATTAATTATCCAGAATTTAACCTTACTGAAATTTATTCTGAAGTTGAATTAAAACAAATTAATAATTTAATTTACAAAGCACACTTTTATAATTTTGAAATTAACATTTTAGAAAATAAGATGCTGTTGGACACATATAATAAAAGAAGAGAATTTCCCATTTTGGGACTGCTCTCCTTAACTAATGTGGTACCATATGTACTGTTAGAAGATATAAAAATCTCACAAATTAAAAATTTGTATAACAATATGTAACAAAGGTACTTTCTTCACGTATAATGTAAAGTTATTATAAGATCAACATATTTTAATGGATACAGTAATTTTGAAATCAGGAAAGTCTTTAAATTATTATATAATAAGTTTAATAACTTATTAAAAAGTAAATATTTTACAAACAATTTGAACGCAATTATTCTTACTTGAAATATTATTTTTTTAGAGGATGCTAGTATATAAAATATTAACATAAAACTAGCTGTATTTATAATAAAAGTTTCAATATATCTGGGTCGGAAAGGCTGACTTCAGGCAACTGGGCTTAGCTCAGTTTCCTTAAAAATGATTGGGAACCGACCTTTGTCTATATTTAACCACTAAAACTGTTATTTTAAAATTTAAAAGTTACTATTTATTTTTAAAATGACGACTAGTGTAACATTTCTTTTCATCTATATTTTTTATCTGTAATGTAGCGCCATCTCTTGAAAAGACTTGGAACCTAATTTTACACCCCTCCACCTATATTTAGCAAATTTCAAGAGAATTAGCGCTTGTGGTTATCTACCAAAAAAAAAAGAAAAAAGGAGGCAATGTCAAATGGACACGGACAGCAGCTGAGATTAATTTAAAAAAAAAATCATATTATCTCTGATGGAGGTTATGTTTTCACCCCTGTGTGTGTGTTTATCAGCAAGATTCCTAGAAAACGGCTGAATGGATTTGGACAGAAATTGGTATGCATTTGAACTATGACCCAACTTCTAAGTGATTAGTTTGGAGTTTTTAAGCACTTACAGAATAGATAATCATCAAGAATAAACTCTTGGCTCTTGTTCTCTGGACTTCAACCCCAGCAGCAAGATAATATAGAAAAAGCTCAGTCAGGTTTGGTAACAGAATATTGTGCTTGTTAATAATTTTGTATTTAAAAGGACACCTGTGTTTGCTTGTTTTCCTCAGATCTACTGTCTTTGTACAGTATATTCTTTGCTTAACAGTCCTGAACATGTATTTTGCAAAAATCTTTTGCTTTTCTGCTGCACGTTAGTATACCTGAATATTATAACAGCAAGGTCAATTGATCCATAGAAAAGTTTATATCTATCAAAACCTTGTATTTCCATATCCCGAGTTGACCACCATGCTTTTGGTTACATGCTGGCTGTATCCTCCCAGATTCGTGGCTAAATCTCCCTTAGATTCCAGAATATGTCATTGCCTGGAAGATTGATGAAAAATAATTTGCCATCTTCCTTATGGTAATACATTATATAAATAACTCCTCCTTTTCTAATATCCTGCCAGTGTGCAGTTAAAGCAGACACTTCTTTCATGCTCAGATCACTATCTGGGGAGATTTTTTTTTTTTTACCATTGTAGTAGTGCTTCATGGTAACAGGCTGTGAGAATACCTACATATTCCCTGTAAACCAGTATGGCTGTAATGTGATATCTGTTGATGGTGCTTGTGGCAATAGGGTTTAGTTCATTTACAAACCACCCCTAATATCTAAGAATCACAGTCAATGGAATTTGAGATACTGCAACTACAGCTGTTGACTGTCTTACATGCAGGAACTTGTTTTATGGAATTACTTCAACTGCATTCATAGAAATGGCTTCAAGCCATAAGTAAACCTGTCAAGATGGAGATCAGTGAGGTTCACTACTGTCAGTCTAGGTGGTCTTCTTCTGTTGGTGGAAAAATTTGCCAGCATATCTTGCCAAATTTTCTTGTACTATTTTGATGAGTTTTGAACTTGGTTTAGTAGACAAATCTGTTTTGTACTAAATTTAGTTGGCTATGTAATTCTGCCTCAACTGTTCCAGTTGCAAAGTTGGATTTTATCTAAATACTTCTTTCCTAGTACATGCATTTCATTGTCTGAACCACTTCAAGGATTACCTCCAATTCACTTGAATAAATTCTTTGAAAGTTGGTAGGTTGATCTATTTTACATCACTACCAATTGAATGCAGTGACAAATACAGTTGATACCTCAGCAAACTAGCAGCTGAGGCACCAGCTCCTCTTAGTATACAGATGCTCTGGAATTTGTATGTACACATCTCTCATTCCTGAATTTTAGTGCAAAGTGTTGCTATGGTGAATATGTCATCCAACTGATCTTCTCAATCTCAAGCTTCCAGTCAACTTCTGGCTTCAAAAGTGTGCTTCACATCTTGAAAGCATTTACAGCCGTGCCAGTGGTCTTTAAATTCTTCCCAATATTCTCAACATTATCTGGCAATGAGGTAGCTCTGGTTACCAAACATAATTTTGTCATGTGGCATCTTATTTGCTAAACCAATGGTAACTATTGAGCAATGGGGTTTAGCTACATTGGATGATAAAAGCCTGGAGTTTTTGTAGAGAGCACTCAAAGAAGTTTCAGCAAAGCCAGATTCAGCAGACATTCCTGTTAACCTCCCTTGCATCCTAGAGATACCAAATAAGCTAGCCTGGTCAATAACATTCTAATTTATTGGGTGAACTGTTAGTTCTTACAGGGTCTGGTGGAGTTCTGGAGAGTTACCCATATTCATGAGAGGACTTGTAGACTCTCAATTATTCAGACCTTGGCTTCACATCAACAGGCAATTTACTAAAGTACAATAACAAGATTTTTTTTTATTCATGAAAGCTACACAAGGGCTATCTATGCTAACCATTACTAATTTTGAACTGATAAACTAGAGGGAAGGCAGCTAGTAATAGCACCCACCACCAATTCTTGAACTGCTATAATCCAATAGTGGAATTACCATCACTCCTATATTGCAACCCTGGCAACAACGTGCAGAGCACAATTTTACTGCGATGGGATATGAAACATACCCTTAGATTCACAGTTCAGCACTCTAACCACAAGCCACACTAGGCTACAGAGATATGATTAAGTTTCATTTGGCCATAAATAAGATGTTCAGTGAATAAGAAGAAATCTTCTTTACACAAAAAGATACTAATTTGGCTATTTCACAGTAAAAAGGAAGGAAACTTTCTTTGTTTAGGCCAGCTATTAGGTGGTAGAGGAGGAAGCAGGAGTCGGTACAAAATCAGAACTGTAGCAAATCTGCGAGATCTAACTTTTATTGTCATTATATTACAAAACTCTACACTTTCCACAAGCTCCCCAAAAAGTAAATTATCCACACTCTTAAACAAGCCTCATAACACAAAGGGGAAACAAGAGTTCATGACAACAACAAAACCAGAACCATTCAAAGAATTATCTAGCTAGTTAACTAAATGCTAAAAAAACATATTCCCAGCTAAACCTGTAACAATGTGTGAGTGATGGTCCCTATAGGCATGATTAATCAGGAGCATCCTGTTTATCTTGAATTTGTTATTAAGTACTTCGATCTGTACTATAGTGTTAAAAATGTTTTATGAAGAAATATTCATATTAATATAGTGGTTTAATTTATGATATTTGCATATCACCTGTACATAAACTATGAAAAAAAAGCCAACAGTATCTCAATAGTCAGTTTTTATTCTAAAAAAGTTGAACTTATGTTTAGGAAACCACAACAGCTGTAATATTACTTAACAAATAACTACTATCTAGTAATGGAGTGTATTGCTTTATGATTATATGAAACTTATAATATAGTTACACAAAATATTGGCATAACACTTCTTGAGAAAATTTTTCTTTTACCCCTGACATAGTAAAGACGAGAGAAGCACTCAGTAGAGTGGATACCTCTGCCATGCAGCATTGATTATATTTCACTCTCAAAAATTATGAAAATGTGTCCATATGTTCATTGTTATCAATGTTTATGGACCATTTTTGGCAAGAAAACAAGGAATGATATTTTACATGTGTCCATCAAGTTTCATCAAAATCCTATCCCCCTAAAACTAATCACTTCTAAGTTGGGTCATAATCCAAATGTATACCAACTTTCATCCAAATCCATTCAATCATTCTCAAGAAATCTTGCTGATTAAAAAAAACAAAAACAGTGGTGAAAGCATAACCTCTGTACTCCTTTGGTGGCGGAGGTAACTAACCCTTACTTGAAAGGGAAAAACAAGTACTGAAAAATATAATTTAAACTTACCCTAACTAGCAATACGAAGTAAGATGTAAAAGAAATCTGATACACACACACACACACACACACACATATATATAAAATATGGCTTAAAGATCAGAAGCAATACAAAAATTGTAGTGAGAGACAGAGGGAGATTATTACAGTAAAAAGGTGGTTAAACTCAGTCCACATTGTAAGTAACAATCATTTAACCTCATTCTAGTAGGGACACACACATACACCAACTGTATCAAGTAACTAATAAGACAAAGCATCCGTTGCTTTTGGTAAGCATGTTAAAATTTGCATCATTAATAATGTCTTTAGAACATCATTAAGACCATATATAGTCTTATACCAAGTTTCAGTGTTTGCCATAAGACCATACAATCCAATTTGAAAATATCAGTGTAACAGAACCAAAGGGGATTTAATCAACAACATATACAGCTGGTATTAATTACATTGATACAATTATTCAAAAGTTTTTCCAATACAAAAGTTCAGGAAATGTAACACAGAGAATACATTGAACACAGCAGCAAAGGAAAAGCAAACAAACATATTTATTTGCAAGTATGTTTATCAACAACAGGCTGACTTCTACCTCATGCTGGGACTGCTTGTGATTGCCATGGTCAAGTCTTTCCAAAGACAGGAAAATAATGTTATACCACACAGATGACCTATATCAATAAAGATTCCAAATAACATAGTATTACGACAGCGGAAGTCACATGACGTGCGTGATGAGTTTCTCGAACGATTGGGGAAGTCCGAGTGTGTTAGAGACGCCCTCTTTGTTAGTATATAAGCCTGGCAGAGGAAAGCCAGCAGAAATGAATGAATAGAGAGCAGTAGTTACTTTGAGTTCCGTGTAATTGATGATTCTGTTAGTTTCGAGCTAGTGAGCCATAAAATGTGTTTTGCATTCGTCGAGAGCGAAGTTATTGAGATTGTGAATCACTGTGATTTATAGCGTGTATTATAAAAGTTGTTAAGTTTAAAGTGACAAGAAACGTACTGATTGTTGAACTACTGTGTACTAAAAGTTTGTATCGAGGAAGAATAAACTGGTTTAATCAAGAAAGGATTTGTATTGCTGAAGATCCTCGGAAAGAATTTCTACCAGAAACAAACAAACAAGCAGATACGTAACAATATTAACTGAAGAAAACACTCACTTGTACAAGTACCTGTGAAACTGGGACACCTTTAAGATGGTCTTGCTTTACCATAGAGACTAAACAGACACAGGGCCAAACTGGAACAAGCATGAGACAGCCATTGCCATATGTAGCCTTTATCTTAAAAATGTATTAATATATGTTTCAACCTCTGGACTAATTATGGAAGGGTGAAATTAACAGTTATTTGAACTTTGACATGTGAATAAACTGAGTCTACACTAGTTATTATCCACCCAAATTAACGTAACTCGTTTCACTTTGTTCCATCATTGACTTATCTGGGCTGAGAGTGCTGACATAGCTCAAATCTAAATGCAGCACTTAGCTCATCAAAAACATCCAATACAAGAAAATTTGTTTCATGTTTATCGGGATGTGGTTTCTCATAGTAGTTTTAATTGTGAAAATGTAGATTACTGATAGTGAAATTTATGCACTGTAATGTGGTACCACATTTGAGTTACATTCTTCATGATATAAATCACAATAATTGCAATGCTGTTAATTTTTTCTTTGTGTATATACAAACTCATATCTACTCTTAAACACTTAAATCATAGCAAACTGTATTAAATTCCTCCAAAACAACAACCAGTTTTTTCAACCATTTAAAGTCAAATTTCTCTGAGTATTCACAAGTAAAATTTACCTTCAATATCTTCTTATGGTAGAATATTGCACAACTTGTTTTCAAACTATTCAAAATGGTTTACTGTAAAGTCAAATATTTATTGTGATTATGAATTTATATATGTTGCTAATAATGTGATTATGCATTTATAAACTGACTTAGAGAATAATGTAGTAAATAATTAACCACAAATTAGCTTGTCCACAGATAATCTTTTAAATTTATTACATGTGGTTGTAATTCAAAGGTACCTGTTTGATAAGTAAATATCAAATGATGAATATGGAGAGAGAGGATTTTGACTTCTTGGCTTGGCCTTACAAAAGATTTCATTAATTAGGAAACTTAATATGAAAAATAGTATCAATATATTACTTTAGAAAGGAGTATAGTTTTATATATTTGCTCTACTTCACTGGTTATTGGAGAGAAAAAAATAGATTCAAATCCTTGTCTAATATTTGAACATTAGAACATCAGGTTTATGATTTATCCATTATCCTTGTCCTCAGTTCTACCCATATTTTTCACTTAAGGGCTCTGAAAACTTCTACAAGGGATAAAGGAGACATGTTTATAATAGCTTGAATGTGCAAGAAAACCTGACTTTGAAAACATCAAGACATAAGTTCTTTCATAGTCATAGAAGAAAGGCATACACCCCTATACTAGACATTGCCTGTCTTGTTGTTTTCCTTTTTTTTATGTAAGAGTGAAATTCACACAAACACTAATGATTAAAGACTGAAAGTAAAATTTCAGGAATATCATATTTATTTACTACTCTTAAAAGCAACCTTGACATTAGTTTTAACTTATCTAATTCCTCATGATTTACTAGTCCTCTACTCCAATACCATTATCTATGGTGTATTGTTGAAAGAAAAGGATGAAACAAAACAAGTAACTGCATGCTTAAGTAAATCCATGTGTTCATCAGAATGTGATACTTTTATATCTGGAAAGAGCTACTGAGCATGTACTGTTAATGTTTAGAATAATTTAAGTACAATTATGGGTAATATACCTACTGGCTATATGTTATATATAACCACCCTAATTATTTTTCCAACATATACAAGGAAAAATAATTTTTTGGCATTCCTAATCCAAATGGCAAAATGATGATTTTCCATAATAATATATTTTATTTAGAAAAATAAAAATATTAGTGAATTTTTAAGAAGATCATAGCGTAACTTTGGTTGTAGGTTTTGTGTGTGGTATGATACTCAGTGTGATCGAAGATTGAAGAAAAGTGCATTTAGAGGACAGTAATGAACTGTGAATTAAGGTTATTTAGGATTAAAATTCTAATAATGAGGCTATCATTAAACGTGAAACTAGCAATATATGTTGGCAGGCAGTAGCTCCCTACAATAAGCTGTATTAGTCTCAGTGACATTCACTATGTGACAATATCCTGTACCAAAAATGGCAAGGCACCACAAGGAATAATTACAGTTGACATTACATGCATCAAGATTGTTTCAGTATGATGCTCTTTATGATATACATAATCCTTTTTTTTTTATGAGCTGTATGTTTTGCAAACATGAATAGTTTTTTTTAAAAGATTTCTGTTAAATATCAGTGAGCCATAGAAGTGTGCTAATCTCAAAGCATCTAAATAATATAGAGACCCCAGTGGAATCAGTGCTATTGATTACAACATTATAGTGCTGAATCACATTTAAAAGCATAACTAATTATATCCTTGGTCCACTGCATCAACCAAAATTATGAAAAAAAAACTTTATGAACATTTGTGGGAAATGATTTTCCTTCCTCAGGGCAAACTTCATCATGGTAGAGATAGTTTACTTTACCAAGTAGCAACAGGTATTTGTAGTATTAACTAGAAAGACTGAAATGTTGCTTTCTACAAGCCCATATCTTAGGTCTTAGTTTTGTTAAGATAGTACACGTGTAGAGTAGGAACCTCAGTAATATATTCATGCATGTCACTATTTAAGTATCAACATAATACCTATAAATGTTCAACCTGAGCAAGCATGGAACTATGGATCAATGCTCCATTCTTAAACTAATAACAGAATAATAAACTACTTGCTATTCAACCAGATATTCATGTATGGAAATAACAAACAAAATAGCTACACACAACCCTAGGGGTTACTCTTCACCATCTCTGTTTAGTCAAGAACTGAAGGTACTAATTGACTTTCTTTGTGGTTGCCCAAAGAATGATGATGTTACTTACAAACCTACACAAACCATTGCCCGAGAGCTTTTTAAGACCCTTTCAGTGAATTTGCTTGCGACAATCTGAATTCATATACAAAATAAGATTAAGCTGTGTGAGTGATCATGTCCTCTTGCTCTTTCTTATGCTCAATAAATGTGTATTTCTGATTATTTACTGGGATTTACTAGATAATATGGTTCGTGTTTATATTTTGTAATATTTTAAAATGAATAATTTGACATAAGTACAACAAGAAAGGTTATTCAATGGGTAAATTAACTTTGTCACCCATTTAAAGTGAATCAAATACCTTAAAGCTCCTAAAATCAGATCTGTTTCAAAAAGTAATATTTGATAAAATAGGTTAGAACATTAATAAATATTAAAGTAGAATTATAAGTATAACAATATTTAGTCATAATCAATGGCCTTTTGTTATTTACATTGCCAAAATCAATACAGCTCATGGTTAAAAATATGATTTGAAATACAGTAACAGGATGGTTTAGAATGGTGGAATCCATTTAGCATTACCAGTTAAGTAATAAAAAAAAAAGCTTTAACCAAATCTCAAACACAATTTTCATATCCATTCTGAATTTTGTTTATCCAAGTATTTAGTGTGAAGCTTTGGATGTAAAAACATTTTGAGGAATGTTGTTGTATGAAAACATAGAATAAAAGCCTTTTAGGCCTCAAGTGGACAGAAACTTTCAAATAAATGATTGGGTGACAACACGTCTCAGAAGCAGTGGCAGTGCTTACCGTGATTTACTACAAACATTGAAACTGGAAATAGCACGTTTCTTGGTGGAAACCTAATAGATGGCTATTAAGAACTCAGTGCCTTACAGCATCTAGTCGGGTCATCCATCAAGGAGTGGGGAATCAGTTACAGAGCATGAAGCAGAACTTATTTGTGTAGTATTAGCTAGTTTAATTTATATAATTTCATTACTTTTCACTTATTTATTACTTATAGTTTTTGTTTTGAGGATTAATTTCTTTTCTTTATAAGCTTAGTATGTAGCTTTAAGACTAACCTAAATCTCCCAAGCTGATGAACCCTGTGAAATATCACTGGGATATATAACTGAAAAGACTAATAACAGAAAGTGTGCCCAACTGTTGAATCAATACATTCTAAATATATTACCTGTCTTGTGAAATTGCATTCTCCTATTTGGGCTGGTATATTAAACTTAACGGGTTAATTTTTAGTTCCAATCTACGTAGATAGTTTGCTTTGACCAGAAAATATTGGTAATGAACTGTTCAGTGAAGTTAATTATGCAATTTTACAATAAATTCCTATCTTGTTATATGTAGTGTTTGAGTCACAAGAAAAGTAATGCTGAAATACTCTATGTAATTTCAACAACAGTTAAAAATTAACTGAAAATAATGTACGAGTTATTTTTTTAGTTAATGAATCATTTCTTCAAATTTAGTGAATCCACCACACCTGAAGGCAACCCATTATAAAAGTCAACCATTCTGTTTGAAAAATGTCTTAGATGAAGACTATTCTTACCTTGCCAAAATCTATAGTTGTGTACCCATGTCCTACCATTCTTTGTTGGAGTCCATAACTTTACACTACAGTATATGAGACCAGATGTATTTGCCATGTGGTATATAGTGCAAAAGGTTGATTTCAGTTACAGAAGAAATTGTGATGAAACATCATAAAAACAACTAAATATTATTTTTATTTGCTTCATGAACTCTTGTATTTAACAAAACTTTTCTTATACCACTGATAATTGGTCAGTCAAAAACCATGTGTTTAAAAGTCACTATCCTGAAATAGAACATTTGTTACTTTACATAAAAATTGACATCATTTTGTTATTGACTTATTTTCTTTAAAGTAAAAATTAATTTTGGTATTGTATAAGGTAGGATAACATGTAAATTAAATACTTTAATCAGAAGAAACAGAGTGCTTAGGAAACTTAACTTTTTCACAAATTTAAAATCAATTACTGTAAAACAGGTCAAGCATGTGACATTAATGATGTTGTGTTATTCATTCTTAAACTCAAAAATCTGATTTGTAAATATAGAGCACCTATACTGCTACTATGTCTGTAGTATCTCAGCTGGCCTGATAAAGCTTGTATTGAGCAAAAGGCCTTGTAAGCACTGGTTATAGAAGATATAGTTGACATATAACATTTTATTCTTTGCTTTTGCCCATAAGTTTTTAGAATTTTACTTCAAAATAACATATTTATCTTACATGAACAAGAATAACAGAGAACACTTAAATTTTCGAAGTTTTACTATTTCTATTAATGCAAATTTTTTAAATGAAATAAAAACATACAAATCCTAATATGACTATTATCTTTAGATATTTTCTGAATAGATGTATGACATATAATGACAGTAATAATATTCATATAATTTCTGTGTTTATAAATTATGAGCAATTACAAGTAGAAACCTCTCAATAAATTAAATTATGAAAATACATCATGGTAAAGTTTTATTTAGTATTTTCAACAGATGCATCAAAAGGTTAAAAGAACAAGTTAATCCAATCATAAAGATCAAATATCACAAATCAGATTGTTACTTCAGAATGTAAATTTTGTGATTTGGAAATCACAAAAACTTTTAGTCCTTTTTTATGTAGTTATTACAAAAATAATCACAATAAAACTGCCTGTAAGCAGGAGTGTGGAAAAGAAAAATGTATTTGTTTTTACTTGCTGGAAAAATTTGTTTTTCATTGAAAAGTGTAAAGACATGCAATAAGTGTAAGATGTTCAAGAATAAACTTTGGATGTTGTGTGAGCAATGCTGACATTCCATTATATGAAAATACCCAATTGTGACTGCAATGATGGAATCGTAATTGTTAGAACATTTCAAAGTAGTGAAAAAGAAAATTAATACTGAAATTGATGACTCAAAGTTATATATGGCAATATTTTTTTTTAAAAATCTTCTTACAACAAGGATCTAATCAACTAATCTGCTGGAAAAGGTACAAATTACAACATGTTGTCTGATTTTAAATTTCCATCTTTTGATTCTGTGAATTGGTTTTGTTCATTTCAAATATTTGTGCAAAGCTAAATTAGGGCTATCTGGACTAGGCATATCTAATTTTGAACTAATAGAGGGGAAGGCAGCTGGTCAACAGCATCAAATGCTAGCTCTTGAGCTACTCTAATGAAATAGTAGGATTTGACTATCACTCTTATAGCTATGATCTCAAAGTGGATAGTGAGATTTTACAACAATAAGACACAAACTATAGACCCTCAATGCTGTACACTAACTAACAGATCATACCATTGATTCTGTGAGAGTAAATACTTCAACTTACTCATTTGAACAGATATAAATTAAAAAACAAGAATACTGTTCTTTGAAACTAATACTATGGGCAAAACCATTTGACCATTATATACAAATGTAACATATTACAGTTCAAAACAGACTTTTACATATGCAGTATTGCCTCTTGTTTAGGTAAGGATTAACATTTTCTAGTATGTGTACTGGGGTGATGAATACTAATAACATAAGTTATTCAATACAGTTTAAATACATTTAGGTTCACTGTTTCAGAAAAGTACTGACAAAATGTTTTAAGAGGATCTATAGGTTTTAGCAAGTGTTAATTTATATTCAAAAAAATTTAGTAACAGTAATAAACCATCCACCAATTAATGATGCAATAAAGCATTCTCTTTCTCACTTTCTTTAAATTGGACATGACCTAAGTTGACCTTCTGTCACTATATTATTTTATATTTTCAATTATATACCAATGTTAACCAATTTCATACAATACTAGCAAGTTATTTCATAAGTCCACTTAAGAAAATTACAGTACATACATCAAACAAATAAAAAAAATTACAATAAGTTATATATGGCTTAGAACAACCACATAATTTATATTTGTTCTCAAAGAAAAAATAACTTTAACTAATTGTCTATAAGCATGTTACTGAAATACTAAATAAATAAATGCTTTCTTTATAACTCTGTGTGGTGAAAAAGTTATTAACAACACTTTGTAAATAACGAATAACCACCCTATTGTGACTTAAGTGATTTTGCAAAGATAGTGAGACTTTTCTTACATTTTGTGGTAAACAGTTGTATAACATAAAGAGAATAAAAAATTAACAACAGATAAAATTTAATTGTATCTTTAAAATACAGACTACAAAATGATTTCCTTTCATGACAAAATGGCCTTTATGTGTGAAGTATTATGCAGTTAAAAACAATAGGCAGATGTTAAATATTATTTTAAACATTGTCTAGTTTTTCAATAAAAACATTAACTCATCTCCAATCCTTGAAAAGTAGGAATAAGTACTAAATGATAAACATTACATGGTTTATTGCAAATTTATATAAGAAACTTCAAAATCTAAAAAAGAAAATTAACCATTCCTACATATCTTGTTTTAAAAAAATAATACATAATTGTTAAAACTTTTAAAATCATTTAAAAAGATGTGTTAGCAGTAGTATGTGATGTGAAAACTAATAGCTCCGGTGACATAAACAGTACAGTTAGGTTGGATAGTGTCACTTTTTATTTTCCATTTGATACATACCCTCAACCTTTACTAACTACAAATTTCATATTAAATCTACAAATGTGTCTTAGCCCTTTTGAGCTACAGTCTTACTAAATTAAACCTACAATAAATAAATCATGTAAATGGGTGTCTCTGGCTTCTTCCAAAGTTTCCCAAGGTACTATATTGCTGGTAATTTTTATATTATTAAATTATATTTATTATTATTATTATTATATTAAAGTTTAATATGTACAGGATAAGTTGGGACAGATCTACTTTTTCAATACTACAATTAAAATTATAAACAACAGCTTGTTTTAATTTAACTTTCTTTGCTGAATAATTATCGGGCCATTCAGTTTTTGTACTTATTTCAACTTTCAATGTAACATTTTATAAAATGGAAAGTCCTCAGATCATAGTCATTTTTCTAGATTAAATGTCAAATCAGACCAGTTAGATCCTGATATCTTTCTGTAAGAAAGCTCAGTCGAGACAAAGCAAAGATAAAATAAGGCATAAAAGATAAAATTAGATTGTTATACCATTAAGACTTAATGATTTTTCTCAATAGAAAAGGATTGGTCTACATTTTAAATTTTCTCAAGGGTGGATTTCCAAGGATAACCTTGAAGGTCTTAAGGGTTATCTTATTACAGAAATAAAATATTTATATATATATATATTTTTAACATTACAACCTATAGAAATAAACCATTCAAATGTACAAGATAATATTAATCATGTTGACCATGTTAGTCAACTTGATGGTCCGATGTCAAAAGGTGCTGTCAGTGGAGGCTCCATAGAAGTGCTCAACTCTGATGGTGAAGGAGACACTTCCTGAGCTGGACTAATAGCTTCAAAACCACCACCTAAACTGAAAGGTGATGGATTTGTTGATGGCATCTCTGCCCCAAGCAAGTCTAATTCATCTGCAGGTGAAACTGTTCTGGACCCTTCTTCTTGAGTTTTATCATCTGTTCCTGCTTCTGACTTCTGACTACTTCGATCACTGCTGTTATCTAGTAGTGCTGCTGGCCGAGTCCGCTTTTTCCCTTGTATGTCTGTACGCATGGTCTGCATGGCAATCTTCATTTTTTGAATGATGTATTCTGGCACAGTAAACCCAACTATCTGATTCACCATGACACCAGGATTATTCCGATACTCGTCAGATTCTGCTAATTCCCATATATCATCCAAAATCATCATATAGGCTTTCCCTCCAGTAGCAGGCATCAAATTGTTTTCATGCAGCCACTGTTTGTCTTCTTGGTCCCCAGAATACTTAAAAAGTTCAGCATGTTTGATATACAACTTGCCACGTGTAGCTCCAAATCCAAGGGCTTTATTTGCCTTAGCACCCATAATGAATTTTGTATCTGGTGTTAAACGAATAGGGTCCCATTTTGGTCCTTCTCGTTTCACTGTGTCTCCAGCCTTCATTTTAACAGGGGTACTACGTCCTGACTGTCCACCTTGAAAATGAATTGGTGGTCTACCTTTTTTCTTTTTTGGCTTGGGCATAGGGAGACTTGCTTCAGAATCAGTGTCAGACTCTTTGCGTTTTCTTGAAAATGGGCTTCTTTGTGATGCTCTGCACATTTTTGCATCTCTTGGATAGTGGTTTTCAGAATCAGAATATTCTGCAGCTGGACTATTCCCTCTTGAATGTATCCAATGGTACATTTTCTTGGCTTCCTCCAAAATCTGACGACATACATGTTGAACATGTTGCTCAGATACAGAATTTTCACCATTGTTAATTTTTATGTTTTCAATTCCAGGCCTAAAGAATTTTTCTAAATATTTCTGTAATATTTCATCAATTTCTCTGTTGATACTTTTCTGAATATTTTGCCTTAACAAGTCAAGAGATTTTGCTGGACTAAAAGTACAACCAAGTTTTGCCCTATTTATTGCCACAGTTTGAGACCTGTAGCTAGTTCTATAGGTCGTACCTGAGTTTGCTTGAAAATTAGCTAAATTATAAGGCCTCATATTGAAAACATTTTCACGTTTCACAAATGTGTCGGTATGATTATAGAAAACTGATTTAGGTTGAGTAACAGAAATCCTTGTACCTGACAAATGTTCAACAGCTTTTTCATAGCTTCCATGAACGTCAGTATTTAAAAAGCCCATATTTTCACTAACACTAACATTTGTCAAAGAATTTCCAGACCTGTGTATCAACTCTGTCTCCTTTCTTTCATCTCCTGAAGGTGAGTAGACTCTAATTTCTGGTATTCCTGCAATATTTGCCATCTTTCCGTTGAAATGTAGTTAGTAATATAATAACCTTTATTATTCAAATAACGAACACCAATATTAACATCCACTAGAAAATTAGGCTAAACAACCTCTAATGATTTCGTTCAACTCTACCAAGAAAGCTCGTATCTTATTATACATCAAAGCTGACGTTATTCGCTAGTTCAGCGGCTGTATATACGTTAAATGTAACAAAACATCATATAACAAGTTTCAAAAATGTATAAGTATGCGAATTTTTAAAATTCATTTGGACGAAAAATTTGTAACTCATAACTGTTGTTATCTGAAATATATACAATTTTCTCCAACGTTTTTGTTTGTAGCATGTTCATGTCGTTAATTGAATATTAAAGTTATTTAAGGGTGTGTTTTTTCATTGTATTTAT
>NW_013668773.1:85706-87233 GCF_000517525.1 Limulus polyphemus
AATTCACAGCGATTCACGCACTTTACTTACAGTCACTACCGCTCGCTTGACTCAATTACCTGTCTCTATATCTATCTGTCTGCAATCCTATCTCCGCTTTATTTGCCGGGCTTATATACTAAAAAAAGAAGTTGCCTACAACAGACTAGAGTTGTCAGAAAAAGTCAAAATCCTTCGAAAATCTCATGAAGTGTTAACAGCGTGACGTGAGTTCCGCTGTCGTAACAATTTGTTTGTTGTTAAGTTCAAAGCTACACAATAGGCAATTTGTGCTTTGTCCACCATGAGTATCGAAATCCAGTTTTTAGTTAAGAGACAAAGACTTTCTGCTGAGCCACCTATGGTGAAATTACGTTGCAACTATATTATGATTGTATTAGTAATGGGTAAGCTATATTCACAATGCTCTAACTTAGATGTTAGTTGGAAAGTGCGTTACATTAAGATCAATAATTTATAAAACTTGGCTTATAAAATCTAGAAAATTTTACTGTTGACGTCAAGAGTCTAATAAATTCGAGAGTATCGAGAGACAAGAGTAGATTATTTAATACGAGAGTCAGTGAAGTATTGAGTCAGTTTTATTTAAAGTTGCTTTGTTTCAATTATTCAATGAAGTATTTGGATCCGTATTAGTTATCGCGGTTATTCAGCTACTTGATAGATCATATCTGAAATTGTAGAAGTAATTCAGTTAGCGGGGTATTTCCGTCAGAAGGTCATTGTAAACTAAGGCCAACAAATTACAACATTTTAACATAGCATAACGTTTTGGGACAACATGGGAACTATTGGTCCATCTCGGCTGTTCCATCCTCTAAACTAAATTAAAATAATGAAAAATGTTAAAACCAGCTCTTATCATTCATATACTAATCAAGCTTTTTCTTAAACTCACTTAAATTTAATGTCTCTACAACATCTGAAGCCAACCCATTCCAAAGGCCAACCACCCTGTTAGAAAAATAAAACTGTCTTAAATGAAGATGACTCTTACACTGTCAAAATTTATATTTGTTTCCCATAGCCCTACTATTCTCACTGTTAAATATGAAAAAAGATGATGTATCAACACTATTGATTCCCTTTACAGTCTTAAACACCTCAATCAGATCCACTCTAACTCTTCTTTTTTCAAGAGAAAACAAGTTGAGATATTTCTGCTTCTCTCGTATGACAATCCCTCCATCCCAGGCATCATTCTAGTAACCCTTCTCTGAACCCTTTCCAACAACTCAATGTTTTTCCTTAGGTAAGGAGCCCAAGACCGAACAAAATATTCCAAATGTGGCCTAACCAGTGACCTATACAAAGAAATTATAACCTCTGTTACGACAGCGGAAGTCACGCGATGCTGGAAGCATGCGCACTGGAGTTTCTAGAAGGATCATGACTGTAGTCTTTTCCAGGCGCCCTCTACTTTAGTATATAAGCCCGGCAAATAAAGCGGAGATGTAATTGCAGAAAGACAGATATAGAGACAGATAATTGAGTCAAGCGAGCGGTAATGACTATAAGAAAATTGCG
>NW_013668773.1:88070-96011 GCF_000517525.1 Limulus polyphemus
TCGCTCTATAACAAACGCTATAATTCTCAACGAACGTCTCACGTGCTCGTGCTCGACTCAACAATACTCAGTTCAATTACACACACTGTTCCGTCACGTCTTATATATACAAGACTAACACATATCTAGTAAACGCTAGAGCATTCATGAAGGAACAGGATATTTCTAGAAGTCAATGACGTGTTACTAGCGTCACGTGACCCCGATGTCGTAACAATATAATACCCATCCATTGAAATAGTTAATATATACTATTGTTGTACCAAGTTGTTTAAATTAGTAATATAATTTAACAATTAATAAGTATCATACATATTTATGCTAATTTAATTCTAGTTCCCATGCAGTGTTACAGCAGAATGATGATTTGTTGGCTTTTCATTGGATGTTTGTGGATTTTATGTGAGCAGCCATGCAATTGTTTAAGCTATATTTCAACCAAAATTGCTTGTAGATTTAATCTTATATAGCACGCATTTTTACATTTTTATGGGGGGGGGGGCATGTCCCCAGACTCAGGTAGCATTACCATGCTGATTGTGCTTCACACAATATGTGTTGGCTTTTGATCTCACAAATTATACCCTCTCCCTTTCAAACATTCTGCATGCAAGTCTGAATATGTTTCCACTTTCAGCTGTGAGTGAGTTATCAGAATTACGATTAATCCTACTATTCAGTTAGAAGCTAATGCTACCGAGAGGATGGCGTCCCTCTGGTCAGCAGTTCAAAATCGGGAATGACTGTGCCTGAATCATTTGTCCATTCCATGCATAAGGTGTCAATCAGCCTTCAGATAACGCTTATTTTTTGTTAAATAGTTTTCTCAGATTAGTAAACTACAAAACTTTTATATATATCAGCCAAAACTTATTGTACACTGATCTCACAGATATATTTAATTAACTGCAATTTATATATCCCTGAATTTATGTAAATTTCAGGTTAGTTGTATTTCATTAAAACTTTGTTATAAATATCTTAAGTCAAGAATGAACATTTTAAGCAGAAAAAACATAAAACTTATTATAATAAACAACACTGCATTAAAATATTCCGGAATATTAAAGAACGAGAAGCTTTGTAGAATATCTAGAACAAGGATACTATTATAAGTAGGGGTGATAGATCAGCCAAGAAATTGTAAAAGTAAGTTTATTTTTTACGTTCGTCGAGGTACTTCCGTTGGAGCGTCATTTCTAAAGTTACTTAGACCTAGAAACAAGTTAGGAAGTGTACATAAAGAAAAGTTAAGAAGGAAATAAGCTATTTTAATTACAAGGTTCTGTTACGACAGCGGAAGTCACGTGACGCTGGAGCATGCGTGACTGAGTTTCTCGAATTATCGGGGAAGCTCGAGTGTGATCGAGAGACGCCTCTTTGTTAGTATATAAGCCGGGCTGAGAAAAGCCGGGGATGAATATGCAATAAAGCGAACAGTAGTCACGGTGAGTTTCGGGCTAGTGTGTGTTTTGCACTCGTAGAGAGCAAAATTATCGAGATTGTGAATCGCTGTGATTTATAGCGTGTCATAAAAGTTGTTAAGCTTAAAGTGACGAGAAACGTACTGACTGAGAAATTACTGTGTACTAAAAGTTTGTATCAAGAAAGAATAAACTGGTTTAATCAAGAAGGGACTGGTATCGCTGAAGTTCCTCGGAAAGAATTTATACCAGAATTTAACAAACAAGCAGATACGTAGCAGTGCGAACATTTCGAAATACACTTTTTCTTTAGCAAATACACTACATCTTTAGCAAAATCTGAAAATAGTGCTACAAACATTTTTATTAACTAAAAGTATAGTATCATCAATCATTAATATACTTAGATAAGTAAAGTAAATTAGGGATTGATGATACTATACTATTAGTCAGGAAATAAACTAATTCGGTATCGTTAAGTAGACTGGAATCTGAATTATTTTCGTCAGATAATACAAAGAACCCAGCCAACACAGATTTTACAATACTCTAGATGTCGTCACGAAAATCTAATTTAGATGAATATCTATAGGTGAGACATCAGACATAAATGTAAGTGGTCTAGTCAGTTGAAGCAGCAGCAAGTCAGTACGCATGTTTATTTTTTCAGTTGGTAGTGTGGCTAGTGCCAATCATTAAGTGAGGCATTTAGTTTTTATGATGTATTTGTACGAATGCTTTTTTTATAACCTATATTCAGTTACTCGATTGATTAACCAATCAATCCTGAAATTTACAAGCTTTTTTTTATTTAGTACCATCAGCGAGTTATTTCCGTTTAACATCATCTATAAAGTGACCTAGGCTTACAAATTACAATAATATACAACATGTAGAAACGTTAAGGAGGAAATAATTTAACTTGTTATCCTTATGTGGGCTGGACGATTATATTTTCACCAAATAATTTATAAAAACAAGCCCAACAGAACAACAACGTTTCTGCAACTGTTGTCAGAAGAGGGATTATTTTGGTAAAAAATAAAACAGAATTTTGACTCAACTTTAATTCAAGATGTCGATTAGGACACAAAGAGAGTAAGGAAACCTGCTAGAGATAACCAAATAATAGAAAGAAAAACAAAGAGAAAGAAAATTAAGGGAAGCAAATAAAAAAATAAAAGAACGATACAGAAAATAAAAAAGACCAGGTAGAAATTTACAGAAAATTAGGAGAAATAGGTGTAATAATTAAAAAAGAAAATGCATCTGACTGAGGAAAAGTTCAACAAAACTATTGGAAATGTACAGAGAGATTACTACAACAAGAGTGAACTACGAAAAAGGCCGTAATGAGAAAAATGAAGTGCAAGAAGGCATCAACAAAGTACACAAAACATGAACGAATTAAAAAAAGACATCAACGAGGTAGAATAATGAAATGCAAAGATTAAACTAGCTTCACCTTTTTGTACATCAGATCAAAAGTTACAATGTCTACTACAAAATATTGAGAAATAGGAGAACTTGTTTGGTCTTTACCTATAACCACTACTCCTGTGCCATCTATTATTTTAAGAAGTTCTTGGATACTACCAAATCAAGTTTCAGAATTCATCTTGCCAGTGCAACATTGGTCAACCAAGAAACTAAGAGACTATGACTGGGAGGTACTATGGACTTAGCCTGGTATGACTTCCAATGTTTAAAGAAACCAGTCCATAGGTTTATTAATGGGAAACCCTGTAGAAGGTTGATCAACACTGGTTCTACAGTTACAATAGTTCAACCCTATTTGATAATGAAAGGTAGTAAATTGCCTTCAGATATGAAGAAAGAAAAACTAGTGATGTCAACAGCAAGTGGACATAAGGTTCCTGCAAACGAATGTTAGAAGTTACCTTTATGATGTGGGTAATTGACATTGAGGAAGAGTGAGTACTTGGAACTAACTACATACAGAAACATGAATGTGGGGTTATGTTAGCTTCAAGTAGCTTCACAGTTTATGATCAGGAAATCCCTGTGCACTACATGGTAACTACTATACCAGAGATTGAACTTTCCATGACAACAAGGAGAGCAGTCATTGTACCACCAAAAATTGAAAGACTAATTAAAAAAAGTACCTATAACTAATGGACTATAATAGAGCCAAACACTTCAACATTTACTGATAGAATAATGGTTGGTAGAACTCTATTGGATATGAAGAATAAAATGTCATCACAACAGTTATGAACACAAATTATAGAATTGGGGAGATTTGGAGTGGGCATTGCAAAATGTGAGACAGTACAGGCAGTATATCCACATCAAAGAACATCAGAAATAGTCACCTTTGCAGAAAGTTTGTCAAACCATTACATAAGGACAGTTTATTACTTCATTTACAAGATTTGTATGACCAGAACTGTGGCAGTCTTACAAGTGATCAATGCCAACTGTTACATAACTTCCTCATGGAATATCAAAACACTCCAAGTGGACCTCACGGTACAGGCCAAACAAGTAAAATATCTCGCAAGATGTATACTGGAAATTCTGCCTTAATATTTCAGTTATCCAGATGGCTTCTTGCAAACTTGGCTGAAGATTTCAAAGAGATAGAAGCCATAAAAGAACAAGTAGTGATAAACTGAGTCCTAGTCTTTAGATATGGTTGATTGTACTTGTGAAGAAAAAGCAGGATGGCTCCCAAGGTTCTTCATGGACTACCAGAAAGTGAATGAAGTTAAACAAAGAAAGATGCTTACCTACTATTAAGAATTGGCTTTACTTTGAATGCTATATCTAGTTTGAAATGGTTTTCAATAGTGAGTCTGGAGAATGGATATTAACAAGTACAAGTAAAAAAAAAGAACGTTGAAAGAGAACAACTTCTACCACAAGAAATTATTTGTGGTAATTTGTTGTGTAACAATTTGGTTGTGCATGTTTTTGCTACTACATTTCAAAGATTAATAAAGTGTGCTCTATCTGAACTACCCTGGGACATTGTATTCATCTACTTGGATGACGTAATTGAGTATGGGAACTTTGATAATGCTTATGAAGGACTAAGGAAGATTTTGAATTAGCTTAGGAAAGAGGCTCTTGAGCTGAATCCTATGATGTCTGGATTATTTTGTCAACAGACAAGATTACTGAGACACATAATCATTGAGAAGGAGTGTCTACAAATCTATTGAAGATTGACTCTGTCCAGAATTGGCCAATGGTAAAGAAACTAGGTGAGGTAAGATAATTTCTTGGATTGAAATCTCACTATCGTCATTTTTATAAAACTTTCTGTAACATAGCTCAAACTATACAGAAATTATTAGAAAAGCCAAATAAATTTTGTTGGACTGCTGTTTGTGAATAAGCATTCAAGAAACTGAAAAAGGAATTGATTACTACTCATGTATTGGCATACCCTACTCTTGAAGCTTTACTCAATTTAGATACATATACCAGTGATTTTGAAGTGGGAAAAGTTTTATCACAAGTACAATGTAAAGTAATGTGCAGAAAGAAGATATTGTACAACATGAAAGTAGTTACCATGTGTTAATGAAGAATATAAACAATATAAGAAGAGAGAAGCAAAGAATAGAAAAGACTATCAACCTAAAGTAGAGTAAAGTGTATTCTGAGATGTGGCAACCAAAAGTGATGATGAAGAACTTATGTGGTTCAACATTCAACTGGAAGCTGCTCAGGCAAAAATTATGAGTTTAAACCAGTTATTGAGTGACTTAAGAACAGAGTAGAAAGACCCTCGTGGCTAAAGTCATGCTATAGAGACCCAAACAAAGATGCATTGGACCTAGCGTGATTCCACATGATTACAGAAGGGCTTATTATATAAAAAATGGAAAGATATCACTGGATTGAAACAATGACTATAGTTGGTACTTCCCTGATCTTTAAATACTGAAGTACCCTGTCATCTCCACAACATTCTAATGTTTAGATACTTGGGTGTTAAGAGGACACTGAATTTGAGAGTACTTCTACTGACTTTGTTGCGAGGACTCTGGGAATAATTGGTGTAAAACTGTGCTTTCAATGAACATATTTGCAAACGAAACAACATAAGCAGCTATAGCAGTATTGTGTTGTAGCACCAATGGAGAGAGTTGCTGTTGGCGTGCTTGGTCCTATGCCATGGAATAAAAAAATTCATTTGATTATGGATGTGATTTGCTATTTCTTCAAATAGGAAGTAAAAATTCTTGCAAATAAAGTTGTCAACGAATTTATCTCAAGATTTGGTGTGCCTATGGAACGTCACTTGGATCAGGGTCGGAATTTTAAAATCAGACTTGTTTGCAGAAATGTATAGGATCTTTAAAATTAAAATCACCAGAAGAACAGCCTTTGATCCACCTTCTAATGGCGTGATTAAGAGATACAACCACACACTGTTGAATTAATTAGTCATGTATATGTATGAATATCACAAAATATGGTATCAAGAACTTCCACTGTTACTGATGAGTCATCGTACAGTAGTATAGAAAACTACTGGCAGCCTAAAATCATTATGGATATTTGAGAGTGAGCTAAAAGTGCCATTGGGCCGTTTGTATTCTTGTTTGGAAAATAGTCACTAAGAAGAATCTTACACAGAATATGTAAAGATTAAGGAACATCATCAATGTCATACATGACTTTATCGAAGAAAGATTTAAGTCAGCTAATGATAAAAGTAAAAGCCTATATTATGTTAATGCAGATAAACTGAATTCTGTCAGTGTGGTATGGTATGCCCTTATAGTCCCTGTTGTAAGAAAGGATGAACTCCAAAGTTAAGCAGGTGCTTCGAGAGGCCACATTCTGTATTGAAAAGAATCAATAATATAATTTACAGAATCCAGAAGGAAGGTAATTCAATCCAAATGCCATCCATTATGATCGTCTTTGGAAGCACATAAGTGAGAAAATGTCCTACTAGGTAACTCCAGAGAAGAATGTATCAGTGGAAAGTCAACCTGCTGAGGAGAGTGAATTTTCTGTCGAGATTACCTCCAAATGATGTTTGCTTGTTTTGGAATTTCGCGCAAAGCTACACGAGGGCTATCTGCGCTAGCCGTCCCTAATTTAGCAGTGGAAGACTAGAGGGAAGGCAGCTAGTCATCGCCACCCACCGCCAACTCTTGGGCTACTCTTTTACCAACGAATAGTGGGATTGACCGTCACATTATAACGCCCCCACGGCTGAAAGGGCGAGCATGTTTGGTGGGATGCGGATTCGAACCCGCGACCCTCAGATTGTGAGTCGAGCGCCTTATCCACCTGGCCATGCCGGGCCCTCCAAATGATAACTAAGGATGAAGTTGTTAGTGGATTCAGTGGACTGCCAACCTAGGAAACATCCCCCTCTCCAGGTGACAGGATGACTAGTAAAAACAAGGGACAAGACACCTTTCCAACTGCATACCATGGGCTTCAGAAGAGAAAACCCATCAAAATAACTTAGAGAATGGATTGTTCAGTGTTATATTTTTGTATTTGGATTGTTCAAGGGACTTCACAGTTCAGGAAGGGAAAAGCTTTATAAGCTTTATTTTATATTGTAATTTAACTGTTACCTAAAGGATGCGTGATGTTAATGTCAAATATTCTAAAATATTCCAAATTGATGTCACGAAAGCTTAGAGGCTTTGTAAAAATACCTAGAATAAGGATTAGATTATAAATACGATTGAACCAGTCACTTGGCTATGTAAGTTTCCATTAAAGCATCAAGAAGCTAGGTAGTTGTTTTCTAGCTGATAGAGTGAATAAGTCAAACTGTTTACCGTTTTGGAACTATGTCTGCTGTTGCACATATCAAGTTACTTTGTACAAGTACATTGATCTTTACGTTAGTGTAGTGCATATAGTGTGGCTGTAAACCTAGACCTACAGCATGTTACAAAGTGTACAAGCCTGTAAAGAAACATTAAAAAGGAAATAAAACTAATTTATTATTGTTACTTGGACAGAATGTTGAATTGTTTTTATCATATGATTTAAAAGAATCTGTCAACAAAAGAACAACATTACAAAATACAAATGGAAATAAATCAACACTGAGATGTTGGAGAATTCATTTAACATTAGATTACAGATGCATCAAGTTTTATACCTTCTTATTTTTTGGAAGATTTTTTTATCTAGTGCTCTTTCTCAGATCATAAAATTTGATGCTATAGCAGGTAACTATCGAATTCATATTATTTAAGAAAACAAAACAATTTCTCTGCTGCTAGAAAAGATGTAACTATTTCTGAGTAATTTGATGCTGCTGCTTCTAAACACCATACTAAAAATACTGATCATTGCTAGTTTTAGAGTTATGATAGATTTATTCAAAATATTCTTATAAATTGTGAAATAATTAAC
The DNA here is from genome assembly GCF_000517525.1 of Limulus polyphemus. Taxonomy (NCBI): domain Eukaryota; kingdom Metazoa; phylum Arthropoda; class Merostomata; order Xiphosura; family Limulidae; genus Limulus; species Limulus polyphemus. The sequence continues at coordinate 95,870 of NW_013668773.1, forward strand.
TTTTCTTTTATAAGTTTATTTATTCATTGAAATTGAATTTAAGAACATTCAAAAACAATACATAATAGTGTTACTCCTCCAGTCGTTAGTTAATTTTCCGTAAATTCGTTCCGACGAAACTTTAGCGACACAAGTCCTTTCT
>NW_013668773.1:96280-102662 GCF_000517525.1 Limulus polyphemus
ATCTAGTAGTCTCCCGATAATTCATGAAGGTTCGAGAAGGAGTAGCGTGATACTAGTCACGTGACCTCGCTGACGCAACAATAGCAATATCAGTTTAAAAAGGCTGTGAATGTGATAAGATTATATACTGAAAATATATTCAGGCTATGTTCAAACCTCTCATCATGATATTATTTTTTTGTTATAAAATACTTGCTTGACTAGTTCCACCTTTAATGTATGTTCTCAGTCTCATGCTGTAAGAACCAAAGTAATCTTCCAACATCGAAGTATTCCATCGTTATTGATAACGCTGTTTCATTGTAGAAACATTTTGGTGTAAGTGCTCACCATGCTCATCTCTCACTGCACCTAGATCATTTGGAAAGAAGTCTAAATGGAAGTGTAAGAAGTGAATTTTTAGTAACACCCTAGACCCCATTTTCCTGTAAATCTCGAACATATTGTATTTTGACAACCAGTTTGAATAATTTGTAGGCAGTAAATTCTTTCTGATTGTGTGCTGTTTCAAAATCATCATCCAGCAGCACTTCTCAAATCTGTGGCCCATCAAAGATACCTCATTTTATTTTTGCTCAACTGATTTTTCGAAACTTGTCTGAAATCGTTACCATTTTTTATTCACCCCTATAACAAAATTCTTCACAAGTCCCAATTTAATATGAAGTAGGGGCAGAAACATATTTTTGAAGATACACTAAAGGTTGATACTCCATATTCTGTTTCATGGTATGTAATTTTCTCTCACTGGCTATTCATTTTTTAAAACGAATTTTATCATCTCAGCTGTCCCAGAGACATAAGAAGCAACAAAACTTGGCATATCTACTGTGCAGGCCCAGCAGGGGTGCAATAACTTTTAGATCACTATATATGTTCCACCTATGGTGATCATGTTTGATGGCCCCAAGTATAATCTGCATACTGTGATAAGTTTCTTTCATGTTTACAGCATGAGCAACAGGCATTGACGGCTTAGTGTTTCCATTGTGCAAAAGTACAGCTTTCAGAGTAACTTTAGATGAGGCAATAAAAGTTTACATTATTGAGGATGATGATCAGTACCTAATTCTTCTATTAGTGCATCAAAATTTGTACAGAAACACAAAGTATCTTCATACTCTAGTGAGAAGCAAGACTATGATGACGACTTTGGTAAATTGAAACTCTTGTTCCTGGAACTAATAAATACCATTTCTGTAAACGAGAGCCAAGAAGTTCCCCATGCTGTTTTGATAGAAACAAGTCACGAATGTGATCATTTAACTCTTTTTGTGTGATCAGATGAGGTAGTTTATGTTGAGGTGCAACAGGAATAGAATTACTAGATGAAGAGGATGAAAATGATTTATTGTCTTCTTTGCAGGATAACTCTTCTGTTCCCAATTTGCTGGTGGATGTGGCACTGGAAGATCATCCCTATGAGGTACTGGTTTCATTGCAGATGCAATATCTGGATATTTAATTTATTGTTTACTTTTGCCTGAATATCCAGAAACATTAGTCATGCAAAAATATAGTCAGTTAGATTATTTTTGGACTTACACCACATGATGGGAACTGCAAATGGCGTACTTGCTCTCTTCTTTATCAGCCACTGTGTCAAACTGTACAACACACACACACATGTGGAATCCAATGTTTTTCTTGGGCACCAATTTTACACCTAAAATAGTGGTAGCAGGATACCTTTACCTTGTGTGTGAGTTTTTCCTTTGTGAAACTGTTGTTACGTTTCTGCTTGCTTGTTTGTTTTTGGTAGAAATTCTTTCCGAGGATTTTCAGCAATACAGGTCCTTTCTTTATTAAACCAGTTCATTCTTCCTCGATACAAACTTTTAGTACATAATAGTTCCACAATCAGTACGTTTCTCGTCACTTTAAACTTAACAAATTTTATAATAGACGCTATAAATCACAGCGATTCACAATCTCGATAACTTCACTCTCGACGAATGCAAAACACACACTTTACGGCTCAAAACTAACAGAATCATAACTTACATGGAACTCAAAATAACTACTGCTCACTCTTCATTTATCTATCCTGGCTTTCTCTGCCAGACTTATATATTAATGAAGAGAGCATCTCGAACACACTCGGACTTCCACGATCATTCGAGAAACTCATTATGCATGCCACCAGTGCCAACGCGCCAGTAGCGTCACGTGGCTTCCGCTGTCGTAACACTGTAACGTATTTTCCACAAATGTAGCAGAAACTGTTTGGTTGATTTTTGCACTTTTGGACCTTACTAGAATTGGAGGCAGTCAGCATTTCAAATGATTTTCTGAAAATATAAAATAATTTATGTTTACAGAACTAGAGTTTTAAAGGATTTTAAAAACAAAATTCTGCAGAATTTGATTACATCGCGGGTATGATACGAGGAAGAAGATCGGACTTTTTTTTACTGTGCGTGCAGTGAAGCCAAGTGACCAACTGAGTGAGTGAGAGGCAACTGACTCTGCCCCACATATGCTCATCGAGGTACAAGCAAACTGAGCACATGAGGGTTTCGTGATTCCCGGCCGGAGCAGGTGAGTGTGGGAATGAAGCATAACTGGTGCATTTGACTACAATTATGTCGAAAACAAATAACATATATGAAAAATATATTTGGAATTTTATATCAATACAATAATTAAATGTTTGAAGGTAGTAAAAATATATGACTTTCACCCATTAAATTGTTCAAGTAAACTTAATTTCACAGCATAAACCTATTGTACTGAGATTATTGCATAGTGTTATGTTTCTGTTCATTTGTTAATTTTCCGTAAACATTCTTTCCGAAGTAACTTTAGCGATACAAGTCCTTTCTTAAATAAAACTAGTTTATTCTTTCTCAATACAACTTTGCAATAAACTTAATTTCCACAGTCACGCTATAACTTGAACAAACGCTATAATTTACAACGAACGATTCACGAGCTTGACTCAATTGTCCGTCTCTATCTCTGTCTGCAATTCAATTCCATTGTTACCGTCACTTATTACCAGTCTTATATATACAAAAAACGTACATCTCGTTTCTTCGTGAATCTTCTAGAATATCATGACGTGTTACCAACGTCACGTGCTCCATATGCTTCCCACGGTGCCTTCCCATCGAATTCTTGTGCCTTCCTTCGTCCTGGATCACTCCTATTACTGACATTCATATCTGGGATGTGACTTCTAACAGGACTGAAGATGTCTGCATTAGGGTTTAACTGCGGGGTCTGGAAGGGGCTTCCCATTGTCTGAGGCTGATTAGGTCGATGGCTAATATATCCTCCTTGTGTCAAAGACAGTAAATCATTCTTTAATGTATTTAATTCACTTTGAAATTTAATAATGTTTTCCATTTGTGCACTCTGGCTTTCTCTCAATCGTTGGAGACTTTCTTCTTGTTTATTTTCTTTCTCCTCTATCCACTGCTGTAATCTCTCTTCTTTTTTATTTTCTTTCTCCTCCAACCACCGCTGTAGTCTCTCTTTTTGTTTATTTTCTTTCTCCTCCAACCACCGCTGTAGTCTCTCTTCTTGTTTCTTTTCTTTTTCCTCCAACAACTGCTGTAATCTCTCTTGTTTATTATGCTGTTCGAGCTGCCACTGTTGCAGGTTTTCTTGCAAATGCTGTTGTCTCTCTTCTTGTTTATTTTGCTGTTCTTGTATTCCAGCCATCAAATCTGCTAAGCTGTAGTTTGATTTATTTTCCGTCCCACTCTCTGACACCAATTTGTTATGTCTCTGTTCGTTTGTTAATTTTCCGTCAAAATTCTTTCCGAAGAGAATATCATGACGTGTTACTAGAGTCACGTGACTTCCGCTGTCGTAACAATATGTTGTCAAATCTTAGAGATATGCATAAATATATATATCATATTTGCTCATTTTGTGTGTGTGAATAATTGTACGTAGCTCATGCAGAAATGCTTATGAAAATTTTGTTTGATATACAAGGCTGTTTAGTTTAAGAGTTATTATTTAGTTTATTTAATGATTTAATATCTAATTATATTTAGCTTTCACAATAAGAGTGTTAAAAGTTAATTATTTTAAAAGCGATAGTTATGACAAGTTTCGTTACGTAACTCTGTACGAGTAGTACTTTGTGTCTGTATTTTAATTGTTGTACTTGGCTTTTGTAATACTGTTGACGTCATCTAACTCGAAGCTTCTAAGTTTTTCTCGTTGTATAGACATTGTTGTCACTAAAGGGTTAGATACATGTAACATGTTATAAATATGTGAAGACAGAGTGCAAGTAAGAAGTGAAAGTAAGACAAAGTCAGTGAGAAATCTAGATCTAGATTATGTTTCACAGTGTTTGTAAGTTTAGCCATAAAGAGTATATAGTGGCAACTTTTAAAGCAATACAATCACAGGTTGTAAGAAATAGAGTAGAGAAGAATAATTCGTCTTGTCAAGTGTGTTCTATAGTAACTGAACCAGCTTGTGTGGACTTTTGATATAAAATAAAATTATTTAAAGCTCTGTATATAACTGTGGTAACTCACAGAGTAAAATAAGTGAATTTACCGCTAATTACATTGTGATAACAGAGTAGAGGAGAATAATTTGTCTTGTCAAAGGGTGTTCTAAATCAACTGAACCCGCCTGTGTGAACTTTGACGAATAAGATATAATTATTTTATGTTTTGAATACAACTGTGTTAACCAGCAGTATAACAAATTTTTGTATATACATTTGACTTGTTTTGAATATATTATTTTAAAACAAGTTGATCGTATGCTGTCCATTCATTGTTCAGATTTATCCCTAAAAAGCCACAGACACCTACTGTAAAGAATCACGCCTCTATAAAAACATAAAAAGCATTGGTGAGCCAGTCAGGATTATAAAGTGGAAAATGGTGGTGAAAGAAGATGTGAACGGCAGCGGAAGTAGGCATATATATGCACAACTGCATTGTTGGCGAAAATAGTGTAAAGATTACAATCACACTCTATAACCATGTCGACTGATTTTGATAAATGGATAGAGAGAGGTGAGTGACTTGGGTTGAAATATAGTGATCTACTAGAGTTTGTTAAACAACAACAAGAACCAGAGAGAAAAGAGCAGCAACAGAAGAGAGAGAGGAGGGGAGAGAGAAGAGAGGAAGAAAGACTAAAAGAAGAAAAGGAATAGAGAGAGAAAGAATAATACACATTGAGAAAGAAGAAAAAGAAAAGAGAGGAGAGACAGGTAATAGAGAGAATAAGAGCACAAATTGAAATTGCCAACCTCACCCAACAGAAAGAGGAAGGACCCAAGAATGATAATAGGGTCAAGGCCAGTCAACCCTAGCTTGATGAACAGACATGGATGCTTTCTTGGAGAGATATGAAAAATTCACCCAAAGTTGGAACTGGGACAAAGGTGAGTGGACAGTCTGTTTCAGACTTCTTCTCACATGCATGACGTCATAAATGCCATGGACTATGACAAGTTAAAAGTGGCCTTGCTGAAATTCTATGAACTTACTGAAGAAGAAGAGCTTTTGTTGGAAGTTCAGAGAAATGAAACCTAACACTGGAGAAACTGTATTTCACTTTGTAGCACGTCTATGGCGATACTTCACAAGATGGAGAGACATGGTCATGTGTAAAAATAGTTTTGTGGGATGGGTAGATCTATAATACGTGAACAGTTCTTGATCACCTTCTTAACTGAGATGTCACTGTTCCTAAAGGAGAGAGCACCAAAAGACGTGGATGATAAGATCAAGCTGACATAACAGTTGTTACGTCTCCGTTTGTTAATTAACTTTCCGTAACTTCGTTCCGACGAAACTTTAACGACACAAGTCCTTTCTTAATAAAACTGGTTTAGTCTTTCCGAATATAACTTTACCGATACACTCAACTTCAACAATCGCGCTAAACAAACGCTGTAACGTCTCTCGTGCTCTCTGACTACAGTTCAATTACTCACTGTCTATACACACATTACATTACCTTCCCGCGTCACGTTTTCCCCCTCTTATATATACCAGCCTACCCTATCTAGTAAATACTAGAGCATTCGCCAAAGTACATGATAGTTCTAGAAACGTTGCGTCACAGTAGTGATGTGACTCGCTGATGCAACACTGCCCCTCCTTAATATTGTTTGTCCCGAACAATAACCACATACAATAAACCAATAACAATTAACAATAACTTAATTCACTGTACAGAATTACAAACACAAAATTACAATTCAACAAAGTCTCTTAATTTTACGGGACGTATCTTCTTCCATACTGGTCTCCGTCTCGTTGGCTTCTACTTCATGGAGTTCATCTACTTCATCAGGAAATGTCCTATCATTGGTAACAGTCACATCAGTGGTAGTAACTTCACCAAGAGCTTCACCGTTTCCCTTCTCAAAACTGAGTAGAGTTTCTTC
>NW_013668773.1:103662-106653 GCF_000517525.1 Limulus polyphemus
TGTTTCTTTTCTTTTTCCTCCAACCACTGCTGTAGTCTCTCTTCTTGTTTCTTTTCTTTTTCCTCCAACAACTGCTGTAATATCTCTTGTCTTTTTTCTTTTTCCTCCAACAACTGCTGTCATATCTCTTGTTTATTTTGCTGTTCGAGCTGCCACTGTTGCAGGTTTTCTTGCAACTGCTGTTGTCTCTCTTCTTGTTTCTTTTGCTGTTCTTGTATTGATGCCATCAAATCTGCTAAGCTGTAGTATGATTTGCCACCTCTCGTTTCCATCGTCTTCTCCTTCTTCTTTTTTTATTTTTATTTTCGGTCCCACTCTCCGGCACCAATTTGTTAAGTCTCTGTTCGTTTGTTAATTTTCCGTAAACATTCTTTCCGAAGAAACTTTAGCGATACAAGTCCTTTCTTAAATGAAACTAGTTTATTCTTTCTCAATACAACTTTGCAATAAACTTAATTTCCACAGTCACGCTATAACTTAAACAAACGCTATAATTCACAACGAACGATTCACGAGCTTGACTCAATTGTCCGTCTCTATCTCTGTCTGCAATTCAATTCCATTGTTGCCGTCACTTCTTACCGATCTTATATATACAAAAAGCGTACATATCGTTTCTTCGTGAATCTTCTAGAATATCATGACGTGTTACTAACGCCACGTGACTACCGCTGTCGTAACAATAGCATTTCATATAATGCTGACAAAATATTGAGATATTACAATAAATCAAATCCTAGAGGCGATGGACAAGTTCTGACTACATTTTTAAAATCAGCACTATCTAGCTACTCCGAATCGCTTGAGTTTTCTCCAGTAGCAAATATTTTGTTGTCCATTGTTATCAATAAATAAAGAATAGAAATTGATCATAACATTCAATGGGAAAATTACAAACAGCGAAAGTTAACCAATCAAAACTAGAAAACTCAAGAATACAGTAACCATCAAGATCAAGAAATCAAAACTTAAAAAAAAATGACCAAAGAAGAGAAACAAAGAGCATCTGACCACCAGCTTCCATCCATATTTTGTTTATTTATTTTTTAAATTCTGGCATATGTTTTATTTCTTACTCTGGGTGTTTTGAGTTTTGACGCCAATTTGAGTACCTGCTACACCACGAATGGGCCTACCTATAGCTAGTACTTACAATATATTGTTGGAGTAAAGTATTACGAGCGCGATAAACAATGGAAATGTTAGTGAGTATTTATTTGTTTGTATGTAATTAAGCACAAAGCTACACACTGGGCTATCTGTGCTTTGCCCTACCACGGGTATCGAAACCCGGATTCTAGAGTTGTAAGCCCGCAGACATGCCGCTGTGCCACTGGGGGGCATTTAGTGAGTGTGGAGGACTATCATTCGAACCTAGCGTTAGTTACATAATAACGTACATTTACAAATGTTTACGCTCTTACTCAGTCTTAGTTCGATTTTTTGAGGGCCAGAATTTATTACTGGTACGGTGGTAGACAGCATAGTATAAACTAATATTAATAAAATTAAAATACTACAGGTAGTATTGGAATGGAACTGCTTAAGACTAAGTAATGTAGTAAGAGAAGTTGAACGAGAGAGAACGTCACTGAGAAGAGTATTCTAAATTTAAACTTGTGTTGTTTCTTATTTGTCTTCTTTATTAATTTACTAGTTAGTAACTTAGGCTAGTGTTAATTACTTTAAGTTTAATCTAATAAAACAACTGTAATGGGTACTTTGATTATCCAAATCCTCTGTTTGTGTTTTACTCTAGCCTCTAGGTATTCCTGCCAGCTAAAGCCTAAACTAAAGTTGGCAGATAAGTCTCCCATTATCACTGATGTCAATCATGAGTAGTTTACTCACTGTTAGTGTTGTTGTTAACATTACACGACCCGACAAAGACACAACTATGTAAGCACTGTTATTTTATTTGTAAACAAATGTGCCTATACTACAGGGGACTGTTTAATTAAAGCCTTGGGAGGGGGGGGGGGGAGGCAAGTGCCCCTTTTTGCTTAATATAATTTGCTTTGAGAACAATACACATACAACGTGTAGTTTGTACTATCTGCATGATTGTTCTATAATATAGGAAATAATTGGAGCAAATGCCATGAGCTATGTACTTTTAAGTGTGTTTGTATAAGAAACTGACACAAACTTCCCTTAGTGGTAACATATAGATATTAATGTTGTGAAAGATTGTGTAAATTATGGTAATAGCTGGTCACATGAGATGTAACCTCTTGGTCTAACCACAAAATATTAACCCTTCCTTGATCTAATCAAGTTCATGAGATATAGTTAGAACAGACTGTTTCTCAATATTTTTATTGGCAAGGGTGTCTTAGGAGTTCAAATAAACTTTATACAGAACTAAAATTTAATAAATAATTAAAATCAACATTTCATATTGACACACTTTTAAAAACTTAATTGAAGCTGTCATAGGCTTCTATTTTAAAACATAGACTCCCAGAATTATTATATTAAATTTATCTGTGAAATTGAAAGAGAACTTATCTAGATACCAAAGTGAACAGACTGAATAAAAGGTTTACAACACTTGTGTATTGCAAAAATACATTTACAGTTTTGCACACTCATTTTGACACCTTTATTATGAACTCTCTTTAAATACTACACCATGCTAAACCATCTTAACAGTAACAGTATGTATAACATTTGGTACAATATTTTTTATAGTTCCTTATCCATTTTGAAGTAACTTCTTTAAATAACAAACAAACTAGTGGTTATTCCTTACATTTATTTCAAACCATAACATGTAAATTATCATCAAATAGAATCTACTATGAAAACAAGCAGTATTTAATATTACCTGAATTTATTGGTATTATTATGACAGCGTAAGCCATGTGACACTGGTAACACGTAATGAGTTCTAGAAAGATCAGGGAACATCATGAACAATCCAATATTTGCTTGGCACTCTCTATTCTTGTATATAAGTGTGCCAGACAATTAATCGGAATTGTATAG
>NW_013668773.1:106818-117233 GCF_000517525.1 Limulus polyphemus
GAAAGGACTTGTATAGCCGAAGTTCTTTGGAAAGAATTTTTACGAGTAATTAACAAATGACCAGAGACGTAACAGTATCTTGTTTCTCAAATAGAGCACACTTCTTAGACCCCAGACCCCCAGAATAATCAAAACTTGTTACCCATGGGTTAAGCTACAGATGGTTTTAATATTTCCTTCAGAATTCAAGTTTAGAGGCAAATTCTCTTTGTTTATTCCTATTCTTAATGGATCAGGTATAAATTCACTTGTATTTTATGAAGTCCTGTGTACTAAAAATATGGATGGCCTTCTTTCAAAAAACATTCTGTGAATTGATGTCCTTAGTAAAAACTGTTTTATATTTTATAACTTTATCACTTTTAAAAAAAAATCTTGGTGGCCGAATTTTGAAGGGGGCTTAAGAGTATCTGAGAAAGTTTAGAGGGATGTATTCCTCCTTTGCTTATGCTGCAGTAGGATTTTAGGGTTTTAAGATTTATAATGAAAGAATAATGTCCCAACTGTTTAAAATATTTAAGTAGTCCAGATATTGGATTTAAAATTTAAAAAAAGTGGTCAATAAGACTAGAGGACACAAGTATAAAATATAATGTACTCTGACTAATCCAGTCTGGGCTATTTTATTTTATTTTATTTTTTGATAAGGTAGTTGGGGTATGGAATAGTTTGCCTTCAGGTGTGAGAATCTGTGATAATGATGGACTTAAGAGGATATAAGATGAGTATTTTAGAGATCAGTGTTGTATACAAATTTTTTATATGATTTAGAGTAGGATGCTAGTACAAAATGGAATAGCCAAGGTTGGCCAAATGGCTCCTTGTTATCTCCTTTGAAATGAGTCATTATTAACCCTTTTGCTGTGTAGTTTGGATATATCCGAATAAACATTTATACCCACTGACTGTGAAATTCAGATTTAACCCCCAACTAGTAAAAAATGTTTCCCTCTACTGCGACATGCGGGAATAATCTGAATATCCTCCCATACTTGAAACAGTTGCCAAACCTGCGTGCGTGCTGCCATTTGTGTTCTACACCATGAAACCTGGATGTTCATATGCCTCATTACAAAATTGACAACTTTGCAGGAACACATGTAGAATCTATATAAAGACAGCTTCTGTATGATTTGAATACTGTTATATAAATAATTTGTTTTATATATTGTAACAATTTTGACTTAGTTTTGCCTATATTTATGCCTTTTACTGGAGAACACGTTTTTTTTTCTAATTTTCCTCAATTGTTTGTTTAAATCATTATTTTTCACTAACCAAAACAGTTTTCAAGGAACATTTCTGTCAAATATAGAAAATACAGTTTCTTTCAATATTGAAAAAGTATTACGAAGGGTAAAATTCATACTTTTATATTTTGGTGGATAATTGACACTTTTTGGGAATCAGCCTGAAAATTAATTATGTAGTGAAAGGGTTAAATAGAAAAAGTACTCCAAGCTCTGTCACAGACCAAATGAGTAAAACAGTTTAGCAATTTCAAGACTATACAAATTAAAATATTGCGAATTCACTAGAATTTTCAGATTTGGCAAGCACCAGTATGGTGTTCCTGTATTATATATCAAAAAGAAGATTGTCTAAGTTATAGATATGTGCCATGCATTAGTTTTAGATTAGCTTTCTGTTCTTTTAAGAAGAATAATTAAGTGACATTGTTATATTAGTATCTGTTTTTATTTCAGGCTAGAAAATTCTTAAGAAATATTTTTGCCTTTCCTAAATCAACCTCAAAGTCAATCGAATGTCTTGTTTACAAATGTACTTCTCTACTACAACATAAGTTTTAGGACTAATATGCAAAATCTTGTATTTGGAAGCCAGGAAACAATGGTAAGACAACTTTTTTCAAATTTCATTTACTTATGGATAAGTATTATTGTTTGCATGATAAGTTTTTTGAATGTCTTGTAGGTGGTGTATTTGGTTTTTGATATAAAGCATTGTTTATAAAGGGGTTCTGAAAATTTGTTTTTTTTAGTGTAAAAATGTTCATGGCATGATTACGAAAGTTTTTTTAGGCTCTGAAGCTTTTGCATTTTACATGTACAGTATTTATTAGTGAATAATTTATTTTATGAATTAAATCAAAGAAGTCTTCGTATAACAGTTATATTTCTATATCTAGTTTTTGTATTGGTGAATGAAATTATCTGGTGTGTTTGAAGTAAGGTATTTTAAAAGAACATCTACACAAATTGATAATTTATGAATAGTCAGTATAGAATAACACCTATATAATGTTCAAGAAATTACTTTTGATTATTTAAGTATTATTACTGGAGACATTTTTATTATGTATATTTTATTTATCCATTACATTTTACAGTGAATATTGAGACACCTGTAGGTTGAAATGTTTTAAAACTACTAGTAAATTTTGAAACATTTCATTGTAGAAACTGAATTAAGTGAGATATTGTTGGTTAACTAGACAATTAAGAAAATTGATTTCTTATACATAGTTACATAGGTAATTACAAGTGTTTTTATTCTTGTATTGAAGACATTTTTTTCTTCTGGTTTTGATTTTTTAGTAGTTTCGCTTCAGTAAAACTAATTATTCTACAAATTTTGGTTATTGAATTTTCTTATTTATTTATACAGACACGGATGTAGCAAATGTAATTTGAAATATTCATTAATACATTTAAATTAAACTTGTACTAGAAATACTTCTACATTTGTATGACTCCCAACCTTCACCCTTTAAATAGCTTTTACAAAATGATAGTAATCGGAACTATGAACCCTTACCTAGATAGTTCCGTAACAGTTAATTAAACACTTGTTTTCTTTCCTTGACAAAACTTTTTCAAGTATTGTCTGGGCAAGCTCTCAGCTACCTAAAGTTGGTCTATCCATCCAACTGTGCTGCACAAGTCACTAATTAAGGCTGGTTATTTATAAATGCTAGATGACCTTGAATAACTAGTGTCCTCTTTATAATCTCAAAAAGTAATCATTTCACTTATAATTATTTTGCAATGTTATAACATTTGTTATTAAAAGTGTAAAGAATTTTATTTCCCAAACTTTATACCTATTACTGTTTATATCCCAGTAATTGAACATTATATAAAAGAAATTACTGTTATTACAAATATTCATATATCTTTGTAATTGTGAAACCACTATTACCTTTAATAAGACATGTTAATAGGACAAAATATTAATTGTGACTGCCTTCCCAGAACTGGCTGCAGAGAACAAATGGCAGTAAGAGTTAAGACATTGTTGGTCAAAGCATTTAACTCCTAAATTGACCTTCCATAATGACTACCTAGTTTAACATTTGCATTTGGATCATGCCTCACAAATGGAATATCCCTAGTGTCCTTGGGTGTTTCAACCACAGAGATTTTCCATTATGAGTTAATGGATAATGACAGTGACTGTCAATGAATAGTTCTTTCCTTTTTTTTTTGAGTTAGAGTCTCATAATGTGCATTTATTTCCATTTGGATTTTTATACCAAATGTCACCATAATTACTTCATTATAGTACTTTCTATGTAATTGTTTGTAATTTTTGATGAGTTTTGTTTGTGTTACCCTTAATACTTTCATTATAGCTACTCCCAGGTTAATGAAGTAATTTTGTAATCATTTTTTAAGTATCAATTTCATGCTAGTTTCATGATCAAGAATTTTCTTAAATACCTTTAATTCTTCTCACAATTTAGTTAAGAACCGTCTATTGTGGGAACGGTATATTTTCAATTATCTACTGATAAAATGAAATTTCCTTTTTCAAAAAATGCTGTTTCATTTTCTACTGGAACTATACTTGTGTTTTCTTCTGCATCAGCATCAAAAGGTTCCCAATATATCTATAAATACACTTACTAATAACTTATTATTATGCTATTATTATCATCACTGCACACTGTTTCATTATTTTCTTGATATTGGTTACTTTTAGTACATTCTTTCTAATAGTATATAATATTGTTAAGAGTCTTAGATATTGTACTGTCTGTGTGTATTTACTCGGCAGATGTTCTCCAGTGATGTCGGTGTAATGACATACCCAGCTAACAATTTCAAATTGGGACAATGTTGCTGCAATGTTACATATTGGTTGCCACAATGTTATAAGTTTACATTGCAGCAGCATAACTTTGTGGACTCCCAGAAACGTTGCTACAACTTTGGGGTTTTATGTTGCATTGCTACTTTCCCACTACCATTATGCCACCATTTGTTTTCTTTTACCCCTATCTGGACCACCAGGATGGCATGTGTCACCACTGTTTGTTTCCAAACTTATACTTAACCTAATTGCATGAAATTTGGGACATACTTTTTATATATATACTTTGTGCTTGAAAAATATAACAATTTGGTGTTGTATTTACACATTTTTGGTTATGAATTTTTGGATATATTCTCGTGAAACACTTTCTTTTTATATTAAAAATACTTCATTATAGAATTTCTGTTTTTTGTTTGTGTGTCTGGAATCTTGTAAGTGTATCCAATAGTTATTTTTTTGTTAAAACAAATTTTTTATTTCTGTTTTAGTTCTGGTAACAGCATACTAACTTTCTCATCTGTTCATACAGTCTCTTACATGGAAGTAGTTATTAGAATGTAGGAAAATTCGATTACTGTTGACTAGCAGTGTAACCAGCATTGCTCAGATGAAAATAGCTTTAAATATCCTGAGTTGTTTTGATGAAATCAACCATATTGATCATGATTTTTTGCAAAAACAATCAAAATGATTTCTTTATCTAATTATATATTTTGATTAAAATCAATAAAAATAACAATGTGCAAAAAAATAATTTTCCAAAGCTTTTTAATCAAAGGAAAATAAGGTACATTGCTCCTGCTTCTTGCATATGTTTTGCATCACATTTCAAGTTTCCAAAACAAAATTCCCTACCTTTTGTTGTTCTGATTTCTGCTGTGTGGTTTGCAGTGTAATCTGACTATTTTTGTTCCATTTAATGAAGAATTGATTTATTCTCTTCTTGTTGCAACACAACGTAAATGAAAATTTGCCAATACCAAATGTTTTTGTAAAGTCATCGTCTAACTGATTCTTGTGAGTACATGCAAGAAAAGCAAAAGATATGGCTGACGCAAGCCTATTTAGTTGAGGGAGTGTGCACGCATGTTTAAGAGAAAGCACCAGCCTCTTTCAGTTAAGGAGAGCTGGGGGGGGGGAGAACACAAAAGAAGGCTTCACAAAATTTTTGAATCATTTTAATTCATAACTGATCATGGATAGAATGATTTAGGAGAAGTCCTAACACAAAGAATAAATGTAAATAATAGCCCTCTTGATCACACACTACCAAACAAATCTGGTCTTTTCACAGCCATATAGCCCATGTTACTTTCTGCACAAAGTTGTATCTGTATCCTAAGTTTAAAGAGAGAGAAAGCCATTCGTACTTAGATTGAAATAGATAGATTAGAAGCTTTAAAAATTACAAAATTTTGTTACAATTATTATTGATGACACTTAGATGTTTTTCTATAGTTATCAACAGTCAGCTCTTCCTTTTTCACTTAATCATTGTCCAATGTTTGGGCACCATTTGCTGAAGTAGGTTTCTGCAAAATATCCATCATCATATATATTATTTTTATGAACTAATTTTTTAATTGAGTAGTGACAGAATATAAGGGAAAACTCCATTATAAATTTTCGATCTAGAATTATTGACTCCAACATACCTTGGTCTTCCTGGCTTATTGGGAGCATGTTTCGGAAATTTTGCCATCTGGTCCTCTATAGTGCTTTCCTTTACCTTTGGGTGGGTTTGAAGGCAGGCTTCTGTATCAAACACAAAATTAAAAAATACCCTGAGAATGGTTAAGTGGAAGACAATTTCTATTTCATTCTCTTAAACATTGAATTTTATGATTATTTCAAAATACTCAACTGGTGTTGGTGCTATGAAGTTTACTATATTAATATATGCACACACACACACACTAACTTTATAATTTATTTCACATACAACAGTCGTTTTAAGTCTCTTACATCTCAGTGTGTTTCTATTTTAAGGTTTACTGTGTTAAAACCAAAATTAACACATTATGCTTTAACAGTGATTAAATTTTGGCACACAGTCTTCTTGCATTTGAAGAGTAGAAGATTTCTGAATGCTTCCTTTTTGTTTTACTTGGGCCTTTTGTCTCTTGCCCTTCAGGTTGTAAGCAGACCACAGCTTGTAAGGGCCTATCTTTGGCATGATTTTCGGGATTGTTTCCTCACAAGTGTGGCCACCCTGGGAGCCCATAAATTAATCTGTAAAGCCAAACAAAAGGGTGGGGGCTATGTAGAGGGATTGGATGATTGATCCGGCTGTAGTTCATCCTTTTCTGAAGCTATAGAAACATATTTCTTCTCGAATAAGTTTACAAGTGGTCCTTTGCACTCCTTTTGAATAGCCCACCTTTTGTTCAAGCTGCACTCAAAATTTGGATTTTTCTCAGAGAGGGTATCCAGCAACTCTGTGAATTTTTCAAGAGTCTCTGCTAAAAATTTTCTTTTGAGAATCATCTTTTGTTGAGCTTCTTCTGTGCCCTCTTCTCCAACTTGTTGCTCAACCATTTCCTCCAACTCTTTATTTGTGAAATTCTCCCTCGAATAGTCAAGTAGCTCCTCTATATTCTCCTCAACTTCATGCAGTCCTACTTGGTTGGTCATCTTGATGATTTCTCTGGTTATCAATGGCATTTCCTCCTCAGCAAAATATTGTAATCATTGGTGACCTCAGGCCATACCATCTGCCAAACACCATTCATACAATTGGCTGTAACTTCCTTCCATATCTCTTTGATGTTGTAAATTGTTGCCATGATTTTATATAACTTCCAAAATTCTCTCACTGACTGTTCATCTTCTCCATCAGTAGCCTTAACTAGCTGACTAAACATAGAAAGAATGCCTTGGTCGAATGGCCGAAGCAGAGAGGTGGTGTTGAGTGGAAAGAAGACAGTTTCAACAGGTAGTGGAGTCTGGAGATTTGCAAGATTCTGTGCATGACTGGGAGCATTGATAAGAAGTAACAACACAGTACGATTTGACACTGGGGCAAAAATGGTTTATGAACAAATCACTGAAAAAGTTCTGCATCACTCAGGCCTTCCTATTTGACCTCAACATCACAGGAAAATGTGCCTTAGAGAAACCATTCACAGCTCTAGGTGTTTCAGAGTGATAAACAATGATGGTTTCAACTTCAAATCTCCCGAAGCATTTCTGCCCAACAAAAGCATCAGGCAGCCTTAAATCCTGAAGCATGCTTCTCTTCATGGGATATAAAAGTGTGCTTTGGCATGCTCTTCCAAAAAAGCCCTGTTTCATCTACATTAAATATGAGATTTGGAGGGAAATCCCCATTTGCAATAGCTTGCTTCAAATACTCAGGAAGTTTTCCTGCCTTGACATCAGTGTTAGCAGATTTGCTAATTTTGTAGTAGTTAATGAAGTGCTGGATTGAGCAGATGCTTTCGTCTTCTCAGCATTTGATAAAATTGTTTTAATGGATGAAAGATTTAAGCCCAAATCATGATCAGTATCACTCTGTCACTCACTAGCTTCAAATTCCTGTATAACCTTTAGCTTTTTCTCTATAGAAATGGTTTTTCTAGACCATTTATGTACACTTTGTGCATTTTCACTTGATTTTTTCCTCACATATTGTTAAATAAAAATGATCACTTTGCACAAAATTTTTTCTGGAAAAAATGATTTCATGTAAGCACAATATAGCAAAGGGAAGCTAGCTACTGGTCTAAGTGGATGCTGATTTGTCTGCTAATGTCAACGAATGCTGATTGGCTGGAGGAGAGAAAGGAATTGTATTATTTTTTAATTTCTATATATATATATATGTATAAATATATATTTTTGTTTTAAATAATTTAAAAGAAATGTCTTCGGGACCAATTGCATTATAGCAAGTTTACTTGAACGAGATTGCATTAATCAAGGTATTACTACACTTAGTATTTACTAGTTAAAATTCATGCTCATCCATCATTGCTCTTGTGGTGTGCAGTCTTTTAAGGAGTAGCCTTATTTTAACATTTTTGAGATTTAATTTGTGGAAGCTAGTGCTCCAATAACATGGCTATCACAAGGGTTATCAAATAATTTCAGCTTTTTCATACACTGTGCAGAGAAAGAGTTTGTCACCATTCTCATCTTCTTTTTTTTTTTTTTTTGAAGAACATCACAGCATGATGTGTTGTTTAACTGGTACTTGTTGTCTAGGCTCTGTGTTATGTTCTTAATAGAAGCATGTTGCTGCTGTTGTATGGATTTGATTCTTGTAATTGCTTTGCTGTTTGTACTAGTGGTTTTCTTTTCTTCCTGACCTTGTATATTTTTATTAGCTTCTGCATATAATTTTCAAAGATGAAGGCCGCTGAGTTGTCAGGACAACCAAATAATTGAACATCTTCTGCCAAATGCACAAGGCTGGCCACATTATATACCAGAAATTCCTGGCCTTATAGTTCATGACTCTTAGAAATAAAATGTTTCAAAAGTTTGTGGCCATAATTGCTTTGTTCTTGGGACAATTTGGGGCTTATCAGAAGACATTGGTATGCTGAGAGTCAAAAGTGTTCATACAGTGCATTTGGCAGAATTATTTTGAGAACTATTTTCCCAATGTATAACAAAAACTGTCAATATATTCTAGCCAATCTAATGTAAAAAATAGCTTAACCTGAAACTAATTGCAAGATAATTTATTTTGGTGTTTTTTTTAGTTAAGGTGTATATAGAGAACAACATATCAAAAGTCTTCTGTTTTATCTATTTGGGAACAGTTGTAAAAATCAGAAAACCTGTGGCCCCATTGCCTGTTTTATAGTTTTTTGAAGCATATATGATACCCATTAACATCATTTAAAGTACACATGTGGAAAAAAATAAATTTATGTTTTGATGTTTATGATATTTCACTTTAATATTGATGTGCAGTTGCTTTTTTGATGTTTTTATATAAATAAAAAATAATACAACACCCCATTAATAAAATTTATCAATTTGAAGTAATATTAATGATTTTCAAAATTTAATTTATTTAAATGTTAAATATGCTTAATAGAGTAATCAACTGATCAAGTGAAATAAATCAGCAAGTGAAACAATTATATGAATGTTATTTTTCTCCAAATATTGTTATTGTATATATCATATTAACTGCAGATTTGTTCAATACAGAGATTCAAATGAATTGTCTGGTCAAAGATAACAAAATGATACAAAGTTGCATGCCTTTCTGAGATATTTAAATCTCCCAAAGATCATCATTAATTACCAAAGGAAATTTACTACAGTTGCTTTCTCGGTACTCGCCACATCCTACTGAAGAATTGAGTCCATGTTTTCAGCAAGTGCATTGCAAGTGGAATCTTGCTGCATCAGAGGGAGGTGACAATGTTTGTATTTGTACAGTACTGGTGGAAACCTTGTTAACAAATTTTCTAAATTGAAGAAAATGTAGTCCTTCATATGGTAATCCTCTATATAAAAAGACAATGGCTTCTTCTCCAGCTCTGATTATATCTTCTACATTTGAAAAACTCCTCAAAAAGAGTTGTTCTTTCAAATGACTGTTTGTTTTATGTTTATTTAGAACCAATGCTTTAGTGACATCATAAGAGCGAGAAGTTGTATCACAATCCGAAATTGAATGAACAAATGGCAGAAATCAAGAAGTTTCTTCTTTTAAAGCATTTTTGGTTAACTTGACATTCCATATTTTGAATTTCTTTGCATTATTTTGGACTCAGATTTTAAGTAAATGTTGTTGGATTGTAAATCTGTATGGAAACAAAGCAGGACAAGAAGGTCTGTGTCTTCTTTGACAAGAACAACTTCACAGCCTTGATTAGTAGCATAAGCTGTTGCAGTTTTAACTATCAAAAGATCAGCATTTTTGATAGCCTGGATTGTCCTGCATCCATTTACTAAAAGTTTACTACTTAGTAAGTTGGTTAAGTTTTATTTATTTTCAGTGTTTCCTTCTTTGTTTTGCAGTGCATGTCTTCTGTAAGTATGACTGGGTGATTTTGCTCCTTGTGTTCTTCTCAGATGTGTAACGTTTTTTGTTGCAGGACCTCTAAGTAACCGTTAAATACAATTACAGGGTCAGTGTATTTTTCTTTACATAATCGATGTGGATACTATGTATGTTTGAAAAAGACGTACCTTTTGCAGGGCTGGATTTATACCTGTGGAGGTCCTTAACTCTGTTCAAACTCATAATACAGTGGTCCCCCTCTCTAACGACTGACCTTACAGCCAGTCTATCAAAGTCGTATCTGCGGGGATGTCGTTAGGAAGGGGACGGGCCATGGGGCCATTGCCTACAGTCAGCCAGTCATCCTTAGCCAGAATCAATCAAGTGC
>NW_013668773.1:118233-119841 GCF_000517525.1 Limulus polyphemus
TTTGACAGCAGACAAACCCGCGAGGGCAATGTCCAGAAGTTTTTTGTTGTTGGTTGCCAGTGCTCGGTCTCTTATTTCTTCAAAGTGGGAAAGAGTTTGTCGAGCCGAGATGTGAGAATTACCATGCAAACACTGACGGTGCATCGTGAAAAAGTCGTAACTGCGGGGAAGTCATAGGGGAGTGGGACCACTGTATTTTGGAAATATAAAAAAGAAGTCATATATACATATTTTATTATACATGCTTACAATACGAAAATAAAATATACAGATTTAAATGTAAGTTTTTGTGCTTTTGAACTTGTAAGTTCATTCAATATATCTGAAAAATCAAGGCCACGAAGTATATCACTTTCAATACACATTAAAGAAAGACAATTCAGTCATTTCAGTGGCGTAGCTAGGGTTCTCAGCACTCGGGCGCAAAGACACTTTTGGCGCCCCCACCTCTGAAATGTTTTGATTATTTGTTTTGTGACTCATTAGTCACTTAATGACAATAACATAAAGAATTAATTACCACCTTACACAACCCTAAAATAAAGTCACAATATAACATCTCACAATATCACAACTGTAAACCTGGAACTAGTGAAGTATAGCCTACTAGGTGTACTTACATAATTTATAAACCATTTTGATATTTATGTCATCCAGTATTGTTCAAAGTGACATAGCTAGAGTAATATTTCAAGCATGCAGAATAAATTTCTGTTATATCCCTAATTTTGAAACTTATGTTTTATATGAGAAGCCAGTCACTTGTGGTATACATGGATTATAAAATAGATTGATAAAATAATACTTAAGTTTACAAATAACAAATTGTATTACTTTACAAAACTGCACATGTACTTAACTAGATCTTGTACAGGTAGCATTCTGGTATTCATGGTTACATTATATGAACCTTTCGTGCTTTTGCTGCTGCAGATGCATCAATTAAACTGTAAAAATGTAAGGTATTAAGTACGTCTTTTTCAATACTTAATATTGCCAAATTACTAAGCCGTTCTTGAGTCATTGAGGTTCTCAAGTATGTATGAATTAATTTCAGCTTGCTGAAGGACCTTTAACATCTAGCAATAGAAACCCCAATTGTTAACAAAATCTGCAATGCAATTCTTAAATTTGAGAAAACATCTTCACCATATGAAATTATAAATGTTAGCAAATCAGTTGCAACCATTGGTTCAGGAAAATCAGTCTGTGTTCTTTTATTTATCAACATTCTACAGTCTTTAATTTCTCTGTTATATTCTACTCCATCAATATCACCTGGATAGCTCTTTGCAAAGTCAGAACATTTTTCTTGCAATTTTCCATCTTCGAAATCTCCAGAAACAATATTTTGCACATCTAGTAGAAATCCAAACTGTGATTCTAAATCTAGTAAGCGAGAAAATC
Organism: Limulus polyphemus; assembly: GCF_000517525.1. Classification (NCBI taxonomy): domain Eukaryota; kingdom Metazoa; phylum Arthropoda; class Merostomata; order Xiphosura; family Limulidae; genus Limulus; species Limulus polyphemus. Next base: position 119,641 of record NW_013668773.1, read on the forward strand.
TTCCTGTTAATTCTGTAATCAAGTGATCAATAACATCCTTCATGATACGATAAATTTCCTGTTCAGCAGTCAGTCCAGCATCAGCTGTATTTTCACCTGGCATTCGTTTACAAAGTATTTTTTCTTCTTTCAATGGTCAATCCCCATGTTTCACATTGATTCTTGCCCAATTTAAGTGTCTTTCTTGACTAGTAACTTTTC
>NW_013668773.1:120744-133009 GCF_000517525.1 Limulus polyphemus
CTTATTTTTACTCACTGAAACATCCAGAAAAGGTAAACAATCATTGATCTCAATTGCATAATTAAATCTTATAGAATTATCAGTGTTATTAAGGTAATTAGCAAAATTAGCTAGTTCATCTTTACCATAGCACCAAATCAAAAATGTGCCATCCACATACCATAACCAAACTTCAGGTTTTTTATCTGCTTTTTTTAGTGCTTCACTTTCAAAACTGTCCATAAATAAATCACACAATAACGGAGATAAAGGAGAACCCATAGTTAAACCCACGTTCTGTTTATAAACTTTACTATTAATTTGGAAAAATGAGTTTTCAACACATACTTCTACCAGGTTAATTATATCCATTATTTCTAAGACTAAATTATTATTTTCTTTCATTTTTTTCCAAAACATTCAATAGCTTTTTTCACTGGTACATTGGTGAACATTGACATTACATCAAATGACACCAAAATATCTTTTGGATCTAAAATTATATGCTCAATTCTTACAAATTCATACTAATTCTTAACTGTGTATTTATTTTTATCCCTTAAAAAGGAGAATTTTTTATATATAAATTCTGCTACATTATAAGATGAACTCTAAACATTGGATACAATAGGTCTGAAATTATTACCAATCTTATGAACTTTAGGCAAGGCATATAATCTAGGTAAAATAAAGTTACTTGGAGTTAAACTTTGCTTTTCATAAGATGTTAGTTATACAACTCTTAATTTTTTCTTTAACTATTGTATGGAGTTTATTTATAGGATTAAGTTTAATGTTCTCATATGGACATTCTTTCAAAATTTCTTCAACTTTAGAATCGTAATCATTTTTATTAAGAATAACAGTTTGTTCCCCTTTATCAGCCTTGCAAATGACAACATCTTGTTCCTTTAAATTTTTCAAAATTTCAATCCTTTTTTATTATTATTTTTGAACTTAAAAGTATTTAATAAAGTGAAACATTCACTTCTAATAACATGAGCTTTTTCATCATTTAATTTTTTCAAGTTAGTCTCAATTTCAGTTATGATATCTTTATTAAAACCTTTATTTGGACCGAATGAGCAATTTAAAATATCTGTTTAAAACATCAATCTGTTTATCATTTAGATTTAAATCAGATTTATATATAACTTTAGGGTTATTTAAAATACTATTGTACTTATCTGGCAATGAATCTAGTTTATAATGTTTTATCATTCACTTCTTTCTTCTGAATTAATAAAGTTTTTAACTTTTTTGTCCAACGTAGCTTTACATGTAGCAATATTTTTGTGTGTATTTACCCATGACTTCCTTTCCCATTCCGTCCAGTTTTCATCCATTTCCTTATATAGAGCTAAGTGCAATAAATACACTCTTTTTTTTCTTTCTCGGCTATGAAACTTCTTTTTTGTCGAATTACAATATTCAGTATCTTTTTTTTAATCTTCTCAAGTTGATACTCCACTTTCTTGTTTTTAATATTGCAATCCAATTTTATGAAACAAAATAAGATAACGCCATGAGTGCCATGATCTTTTAAGTTTATGTATTCCAGTAAAATCTCTTTATCTTCAACTTTACATTCTGTGTTATTGATACGAACATAGCAAATTATCAGAGCAACTTGGTCAGTTTTAGAGATGTTGGTTATCCTATCAGCAATAATACCCCACAAAACAACTTTCTTGATATCCTCTAAAATTTTGTTTCTCACACAAGTGGCAAGAATCTTAACTTGTTCTTCCATTATTGTATTGCTGAGGTAACAAATTTTATTATTGGACTGCTTTTTGAGAGTTACATCAATAGAATTGTCTGCCAAATATGTTTTCATACAACTGCTTTAAAATAAGATTTATTTTTCACACGTTCTTGAATCCAAGTTGATAAATGAATCCAATCTCTCCACAATACTACCTCTTCATTTCGAAACAGCCAGCATGAGTGACAATATACTGCATCCAAAATTACAGAATATGAAAGCCACCAATGATTTCTTTCTTCACCCCAATTATTACAAATTTCATAATATTTCTCTGAGAAACTGTGATTTGTGTTCTTTGGATACTTTATTCCATGTGGCTGACAAGCACCTGCTTTTGCCAGATTGTTTCATTGATTTTCTGTAAGTTTAATTCCTTTGTATAGCTGCTTCAGAATCTAGCTGATTTGTGGATGTTGTTGCCATTTCATGTTCTAAAACTTCAACTCCAACAGCTTTTTCAGGTGATTCTATGAGTAACTGCAAGGCAGTCTCTGGCTCTTTTACTGCCTCTGTCTTATGTGAGTTATGTTCTACTAAATTTTGTTGTACTATTAGAAGAGTGAGCAAAGCCATGAAATTCTGATAATTTTTTATATTTCTTGGAAGTTGCTTTATGTTTTTTTCCATAGCAACACTTCGTTTTTGAGCTCCAGATTTGTGTTTATGCATGCTTCTCTTCTTTTTTTACTCCAGGAAAAATTAAAATGCAACAAATAAATAGTTTTCTTATATACAGTATATATGTAAATATAAATATTAGGTCGTCAAGAAATTAATGTCGCTTTTTTTTTAGATGAAAAAACCCGAACAACTTGTATATCAAAACAAAATATTTAATAAATCAAATTGTCTTCATTCTTATTGATGATTCTTTTCCATTTTACAATCAGGTTATTAATGCCCTGATTAAAGAAATCACTTGGCTTTGAAGCAAAAAACATGTTGATGTCCTTTTTAACACTTTCCACATTTGCATATGTTTTCCCATTAAGATGGTGTTGCAGCGAATGAAAAAGATGGTAATCTGATGGTGCCATATCTGGAGAATATGGTGGGTGGGGGAGAACTTCCCAATCTAAGAGGGGCCCAATTGCACCAACATTAAAAATGCCCCTGATATCTAATCAAAAGGTACAACAGATGCACATAAATTTGTCAATGCACAATAGACTGAAATAATTTTATCTACTATAGGATCTTGGTTATCCTCACTTTGTAAGAAGTCAATTAGTAGAGTAAGTGCTCGAAGTGGGAATTCAGAAGTGATAGTGTTTTTCATTGTTTTGAATTCTTAATCAAGATGCATGACTTTTCTAACCTGTACATTGTATTGTGTGATAGTATTGCTGATTACATTGCTTTAAATAATATGGAAACAATGCAATTAAAGGGTGGCAATATTAGTGTACTTAATGTTTTAAGTTATGATTTCCATGAAGCAGCTTCTACATACGATTATAGTGTTCCGTAATTTGAAGTTTGGAAGCTCTTTTCCCCATTATAATTTTTGTTTTTAAATTAATGAAAGTTAAAACAAGTATTTTATTAACAAAATTGCACAAATCAATGAATGACATGGAATGTATATTAAAAAATCAAGAATACTCAAATCTCACCTTTAAAATAATTTGTAAGGGGATTCAATGGAAATTCAGTCTTGATTTTCCACTCTTGGCATGCTGTTTCATCTGCATTGTGCCTTCCCTTTTGGATCCACATTTTCACACACTCCTCAGGCTTGAAGATTAGATGAGGTGGCCAAGTCAGCCTGATGAAAAGCAGGTGTGATGTAGTATTGATGCTGAGCCAATTTCTTGTGGCATTAATAGTTCATGCAGCCGAATGAATGCTAACATTTACATGTTGATATGATTACTGAATTGGTGGCAGACAGTAATGGCTTTAATTTTGATAGGATTGTTTCTCCTTTATCATTTATGTACTGTCAAAATCCCTGCACCAAATTGTTCAATTATACTGAAAATGTTCACTCAGGTAGCGATTGGCTTTACCATCAAAGTAAATATCAGGATCAGTGGGCCAGTTTGCAGTATCTAACATTTCTTAAGTGCTTCATCATTTCTTTATATATTAATATCATTGCTGTTTTCATACATTTCTTTAGTACAACAGGAAGCTACTGATCCTCATGCAAACATCCTGCTAGCAAGTATATCCACGAGCAATTTATAAAATGCCTGGTGATTGATGGCCTTGACCCTCTGGGGAAGGTGCAAAGTTATACCACAAAAATACAGTGTATTTGCTGTATCCTGAGTTGTCATCAGATATTCTTCGGGGTTGTTGATTATTGATTGAAAAATACTTGATGCTTTTGATCTATTAGTTTGTGTGCTTTTGATAACATCACTGACTGTTTTTCTAGTTTGAGTGACAAATCTTCCAACTGCGTGAGTGCATCAAACATTAAACCCATATTGGTTAAAAATGAAACATCACTTATACATTCTTTCAGGCCTCAGTATTGAGCTCTTTCTGATGAGTTACGTTTAAGGTCATTCTCAACAGCTTCAAAGTTACCTTTGCAATGCATGAAAATCCTGCAATACAGCCCTAACAAAGTGAGCACTAGATGCTACCCACCTCACTCCCAAATTATGCCCAACGTTTAGCAACTGCATGTTCAACGAAGCTGCACAATCTTTTAATTCATTGCAGTTTTTTGGCAATGCACTATATAAGCTGTATAGCTTATCAAAGAAAAATTTCACGTGGCACACTTCTGACAGTTCCCTCACATTAGACATTGACAATATAGATATAGAAAAACAAATAGAGGCATAACAGAGTTAAAAATAAATTGTCAAAAATGTTTTGGACATTCAGTGCATATCCCAAAATAAAGAAAACCAATTTCATATTGTTTTGTCTGTTATAACAATATTACTATCTATTGAATGTTAATATACAACATTTTAGTGATTTCCTAGTATGAATGTTCAATGGCTAATGCTTAACTGTGTTTTATGAGATAATAAAGAAGCTAATTTCATATTATAACATCCTCAATAAGCATATGGTTATCTATGTATTTGAGTATTAATATATGAAAATGAAGGATATTATATGAGGACAGGACAAATCTTGTGTGCAGTCATAATATGGCTTACTGATATTAATTTTGATAATGTGAGACATATAAGTTGATTATCTCCTAAAATGGGACAGTAGGACAAGGAGTTTGAAAATGGGACTGTCCTGCCAAAATCGGTATATCTGGTCACATTATCCAATTTCTATTGATGATCACCATATTGTAGATGGGTGCCTTCATACCCATGGCCTCAAAGTCTCCCACGTAGTTTGAAGTGTCCACTTTTATTCTTGCTATGGAAGCTTTCTCACTGTCCCATCAATTAGCACACATAGATATGCCTTGCCTGTCATTTGATCATAAGATACTAGACTGGTTCTCGTTGCTGCACCCAGTATCTCATAGGACTTTCACTTACTTCTCCTTGACATAGCCTTTGCCTACTAGCATGTTGTGCTTTGTTGGTACCTCTTAATGTTTATTACATGCTCTGATCACCACTGGCGCTGTTGAGTCATTTGCTAACTTGAGCTGACCATCAATCATGCACTATTTAATCATGGTGATTTTTTGTGTTGAATCTGGTAAGTTATCTCTATTCTATTTCTTCTGGTAGCAGCATCCATGGTGACAGTCACTCTTTTCTTGTTTCTTGCCAGCACTATATTTATGGGTAGCTCCAGCTGTTTTATGTTGAGATTTCTACTGTTGCTTGTTGGCGACAGACTTGCAGAATCTCGCAATGTGCCCCAGTCTAACACAAGCATAGCATCTCTTCTCCCTTTTGTCTGTTGACTTCTTGTCACCTTTGGTAGAATCCTACTTCTGATCAGCCATTTTTGGTTTCAGCTTTGACTGTTTATTCTTGAACTTACCAGTTAGTCTCCCTCCATGGACTTCCATATACTGTTCTATCAGTTTGATCATCTTGTCCACATCTTTTGGTGCTCTCTCCTTTAGGAACAGTGACATGTCAGTGGAGTACATGTTCAAGAACTGTTATTGTATTAGTAGATTTGCAAGTCCTTCAAAACTATTTTCACACTTGGCCATGTTAGTCCACCTTGTGAGGTTTCACTGTAGGTGTGCCACAAACTGAAATAAAATTTTTCCAGTGTCAGGTTTGACTTCTTGGAACTTCCGACAAAAACCTTCTTCAGTAAGTTCACAGTGTTTTAGCAAGGCTACTTTTGATTTGTCATAATTCACGATATCTTCCGATTTTATGCCAACATACATGTGTAGGCCTTTTCCTGTGAGAAAGGGGCTGAGACAAACTGCACAGTCAGTTTTGTCCCAGTTCTAATTTTGGGAGAATCTTTCATACCTCTCCAGGAAAGCATCCATGTCATCTTTCTGTTCATTAAATTTGAGCAGTTTGGATCGGTTTGCCCTGACTCCATTGTCATTCCTGGGTCCTTCATCTTTCTGTTGGGTGAGCTTGGTGATCTCAATTTGTGCTCTTATTCTCTTTAATTTCAGTTTTTCTTCTCTCTCCTTTCTCTCTTTATGCACTTAACCTCTCTATTTCTAGTCTCTCCTTTCTTTCATTTTTTTCTTTTTCTTTTTGTGCTCTTACACTCTCTATTTCCAGTCTCTTCTTTCTCTTTTTTGTTGATGCTTTTCTCTCTCTAGGTCTTGTTGTTTAACAAACTCTTGTAGATCACCATCTATGAACCCAAGTCACTATTATTATTATTATTTCTGGTAGTTATTTTGATTTAAAATTAATTATTTCAGAAGAAATAATTAATAACCAGGGGTGCTCGAAGATTAAGCAATCCTCCTTCACCCCACGCGTGGATTAGAAGTATGGGCTTACATTGAAGTAAAAACAAGAAATTGATATAAACAAGCTGTGTAAACTTAAATAAGCATATTAGAAACGTAAACGGCTGATATAGGACAGATGGTTTATCAGGGCGGCGGGGATCTATAAATCCTATGCCAATAATAATTTTGATGTGGGGGGAAATGGGAGTACCCTGAGAAAACCCACTTTCATTGCTAACGACCAATCTGTTACCAATGCCCTGTTAGTGAGAAGAAGTAAGTTGGAAGGGCAAAGTGAAGTCTGGTGTTGGATTATAGTTTAAATTATTTACGGATTCTTCTGATGTTCGTTAGGGTTTTACTGGGGTATAGGTTCAAGTTCTGGTGTGGTATTGAAGGTGTGAAGTCCTCTGTGTCGCTGGTAGGTGGATGGAGAGCACAGAAAGGTTCATCAGGTATGTCATGGTCGGGGGAGGTGTCGATTACAAGAGCGTTGGGTAAGTTTGGCAGCAAGGGTGTAGAAATTGGGACTTGGCTGAGAGGTGGGTTATTGGTTTGTTGGCATGCATCACTGGTTACTGGTAGGACTGACGGCTTGGTCTGGGTACCTTTTTTCCTTCTTGAAGTTGTCGTTTGGGTCGTCTTGTCTTGAGTTTCTGTCTCAGAAGTGGGTGAAGTTTGAGTAGCTTGGTCAACTGTGATAGGATGGGTGGTAGAGTACTGGTTGGCGGCGGTTTTCTTTCGGGTGTTGTGAAACGTGAGCTTGGGGGATGAACTGGTAAAGGTAGGGGTGGTGAGTCTTCTGGTATGGTTTCTCTGCTTTGAAGTGGTGGAATTATAGAGAGCAGCTGTGGGTGAGGATGAACTCTGTAGTTATTTTGGAAGTAGTGATGACTTTCATGAAATGAGAGGGTGAACCTGTTTTCTTTGATCTAAATTGGTGTACTGCGTAGATCTTTGAATTGGTTGTGGTTTCAAGGGCTTGGTGGATTTCTTCAGGTGTAAATGATACATAGACACTCCTTAGAAAAACAGTGTGGAGACTGGCATTGCTTTTGGGGGGTTGGCATGTGATGGGTGGGTTTGACAACTAAGAGTGGCAAAGGTAACGGAGGTCTTTGGGTGTCTTGGGCTGGAAGAGTATACCTCCCTTGCAGAGTCGATGGGTATGCTCAGGAAATATGCAGGCTTGGGGTTTGTAGCAGCAGATAAAATTGGCTGTGTCCCACAGTGAGAAGTCGAGCGGTAGTCCGTCGATAATTACTGGTGGCATTGGATAGGGGACAATCTGCTTACTGGCAGGTATCATGGTCAGAGTTGAGACGTGACATGATCGTGCAGGGCTTAGCTTACCACTTGACCTGTGACATGGACCTAAGTCACTCACCTCTCTATCCATTTATCAAAATCAATCAACATGGTTACAAAGTGTGGTTGTGCCTTCTATATTATTTTTGCCACCACTATAGCTGTGTGGATATAGGCCTATTTATGCTGTTGTTCATGTCCTCTTCTTCCACTGCTTACCACTGTATAATCCTGGCTGGTTAGCCAATGTCAGGTTTTTATATAGGTGTGAGAAGGATGTTTTGCAGTAGGTGTCTATGACTTGTTGACAATAACTTTCAACAATAAAGAAACAGCACACAGTCCACTTGTTTTAAACTAATATATTGAAACAAGTCAATCTTATAAACAAATGTTCGTTACACAGTTTGTTACCACAGTTGTATCCAGAGCTTTAAGTAATTGTCTTTTTTCGTCAAAGTCCACACAGGCTGATTCAGTTACTTTAGCAAACAATTGACAAGATGAATTATTCTTCTCTGCTCTGTTATTACAATACAATCTGTGATAATTTCACTTACATCACACTGTTTGTTACTACAGTTGTATCCAGAGCTTTAAGTAATTGTCTCTTTTCGTTAAAGTCCACACAGGCTGATTCAGTTACTTTAGCAAACAATTGACAAGATGAATTATTCTTCTCTGCTCTGTTATTACAATACAGTCTGTGATAATTTCACTTACATCACACTGTTAGTTACTACAGTTGTATCCAGAGCTTTAAGTAATTGTCTCTTTTTGTCAAAGTCCACACAGGCTGATTCAGTTACTTTAGCAAACAATTGACAAGATGAATTATTCTTCTCTTCTCTGTTATTACAACACAATCTGTGATAATTTCACTTACGTTACACTGTTAGTTATCACAGTTGTATCCAGAGACTTAAATAATTGATAAGACAAATTATTCTTCTCTACTCAGTTAATACAATCTGTGATGATTTCACTTTAAAAATCACCACTATACACCCTTTATGGCTATACTTAGTCAGTCAGTCTAGATCTATTTTGGACGCATATTTATAGACTGACAAAAGCCTAGAATGTTCCACACATTACACAATATTATGATGCAATAATACTTAATTGAAACAATGACAAGAACATAGAAATTTCTAGTAACATGGTGCAATAACACAAGTGTCAATTCATAACAACTGAACTACACAACATATCATTTGTAAACAAACTTTCAATAAACTATAGGTTCTAAAAGTAACTAAATATAATACTCATGCTATTCTTAAATGGAAATAGTTGTGAATATTTAACATAATTTTTTGATATATTCTAATGATAAGTCTTTAGTATCAAGTAATATGTTGAATAAAGTATCTAATGATTTATCTACTGGAATATTTGTGAACAAAGAAACAACATCTAGTAATACAAGTAAATCATTATTGTGGAATTTAACATCTTTAAGCTCTTTCAGAAAATCAACAAAGTTTTCAACAGTATGTTTATACTTGTTAATATTTAAATCAGACAGTTTCTTAATCACTAACTTTGCTGAAGAGTGTGTAACAGACTTTAAACTACTTACATTGTGTTTATATGGTATATTAGGCTTGTGTGTTTTTGGTAAAGCGTACATTCTGACTATATTGCATCTGCTTCAAATATAATCTTGTTCTGATAAAAAATTTATAGCAGATTTAACTTTATCATTATGTTTTGTGATGTGTCTTTTTCTTAGTTCTTTGTATGTCTCAATAATTCCCAGATGCCATCCTCATAATGTTTGGAGTCTACAACTACAGTTTGATTGCCTTTATCAACTTTACATATTTTGATGTTCTTGCATTCTTATAATTATTTTAGAATGCTTCTGAATTTTGTTTTAATGTTGATTTTCATATTTGTTATGTGGCAGTCATAATTGTCTGATAGATGTTTGAACAATAACTACGTATGCTATCGTTTCATATTCTTTGCATTTTGTTAGGTTGGTTCCTATAGAAATGATCAAATCTTCTTTATTGGGTTTTGTTGGCAAGGAGAAGTCCAATCCGAGTCATACATGCCAATTTTTGAAAATTCTTATGGAGGAGATTTTGCGTGACTTGTGGCAAATCAAGCAATTTACAAGTAAAATTGATTTAAATCCATCAGTTTTCAAATACCCATGCATTATTTGATTTTGTCATTTGTTTTGAATTCTGCAGGTCTGAAGATATATTTTCATTTTTGTAAATCTCAGACTTAATCTTAACACAGTGGTGTTTTTTTACTTCCAGAAAATGGGGTTGAGGCACGATATGTACATGTGTGTGTGTGTATATATATATTGTTACGTCTCTGTATGTTTGCTTGTTAATTCTTAAAAGATACAAGTCCTTTCTTCATAAAACTTGTTTATTCTTCCTCAATACAACTTTGTAATGTACTTAATTTTCACAGTTACACACACTATAGTTCACAACAATTCACTCACTTTCTATCGCGCTTAGACTTAATTGTCCATCCCCGCAAACTATAGTTCCGATCTCTGTGTCTGCTATCCTCAGTTCCCGCCGACCGTAACCGCTGTCTTTCTTTCTCTCTGCCTGCTTCGTCTCCGCTACATCTCTGTCTTTGTCTCCACTATTGCTTCGACTCTGTCTGTCTCTCTCACTGTCTAGCGCACTTATATACGATAATACTACCTGTTCTACAAACTTCTAAGACTCTCAACACGTGCTACCAGCGTCAGTTGACGCAACGCTGTCGCAACACACTAGTGAATCTTCTAGAATACTCGTCACGTGACCCCCACTGTCGTAACACTGCCCCTTCCTTACTATTGTTCGTCCCGAACAATAGCCACTTACATTAAACTAATAAACAATTAACAATAACTTAATTAAATGTACAGAATTTACAAACACAAAATTAAAATTCAACAAAGTCTTGTGATTTTTCGGGATGTATCTTCTTCCGTACTGGTCTCTGTCTCGTTGGCTTCTGCTTCATGTGGGGTTTATCTGCTTCATCAGGAAACGTCGTATCATTGGTAACAGTCACATCAGTAATAGTAACTTCATCAAGGGCTTCACTGTTTCCCTTCTCAAAACCGAATAGAGTTTCTTCTTCGACAGTGGCTTTTTCAGGTGACACGTCTCCAGCAGCGTCATTTGTTCCATTGTTCACTTCATCTCAACTGAAATGTCCTGGACCATGATAACGCCAAAGCGTGTTGGCATGCACCACCTTTGGCTTACCTCGCCATCCACATTTTATCCAGAAAGTCACGTCTGAGAGACGATCCACTATGTCATATGGGCCTTCCCATGGAGATGACAACTTAGGAGACCTCCCTTTGGTCTTCCTGGGATTATACAACCAAACCTTGTCTCCTGGTACAAAGCTGACTTCAGTAGATCTCTTATCATAAGATAACTTCATCGAATCAGCAGACGTTTTCAAGTTTGAGCGCACTTGATGGTGAATATCATTCATCCTTTCTGTTAACACTTTCACAAACTCTGACACATTTTCAGGAAACTCTTCATAAGGTGGGCATCCTGTTAACAGATCCACTGGCAACCGAAGTTCCCGACCAAACATCAACTTTGCTGGAGTGTATCCAGTGGTTTCATGCTCTGCTGTCCTATAGGCCATCAACAGTGGAGGGAGTAAGACATCCCAGTCATCTTGGCGACTATTACAATACTTTGCCAATTCCTGTACCAGTGTCCAGTTGTACTTTTCTACCATCCCATCGGACTGTGGGTGAAGTGGCGTTGTCCTGGTCTTTCAGATGCCAAACAACTTGCAGCATTCTTGGAACACAGCTGATTCAAAGTTACGGCCTTGATCTGAATGCAGTTCATATGGCATACCAAATCTGAAGAAGTCACAAATAGCCGAAGCTACAGTTGTAGCTTCCTGATTTGGTATTGCATATGCCTCAGGCCACTTGGTGAAATAATCCATCACCACACAAATTTATTTGTTTCCAGCACGAGTTTGGGGCAGAGGACCAGCAATGTCGACGGCTACTCTTTCCATTGGTGCACCAACTTGATACAATTTTATTGGAGCACGTCCCTTATGCTTGGATCCCCTTTTAGCACAACATGTACTGCATGTTCTGCACCATTCTTCCACATCTTGTTTCATACCTATCCAGTAAAATCTGTGTGGTAGGTGACTCAATGTTTTCTTAACTCCGAGATGTCCTCCTGTTACAGTATCATGGGATTGACGCAACACAACGTCCGGTAACTTTCTCGGTATAACCGTTTGTCAGGTCGTCATTTTCCCATCTCTGGAGAAGAATACCATCTTCAAGCCTCAACTGGTCCCATTGTGCCCAATAGTTCTTTGTCACAGGGCTTAGACTAGACACCTTCCTC